>NC_052478.1:21432844-21506555 GCF_009730915.1 Dioscorea cayenensis subsp. rotundata
ATATGAGCAAACCAATGAGCAACTGCAGGATATGTGTAAAGAATATTATGGAGTTAGAATGGGGTTTTGAAGTCTCAGAATGTCAAAACAAGTACAATATCTCATGTGGAGAATTTTTTTTTTTAACAAATAGGTCATAAGTGTCTCTCATTTTATAAAAAAATTAAGAATATAGACAACCATGGAGTTAATACCTCAATATATTTAGCTTGTGCTCTCATTTAAGCTTTAGGGTTAAATTTCAAATTCTCCCTAAAACAAATACCCTACACCAAGAGATTCAAGGGCAGTAGATAAAAAAGCCAGGTGGAGAAATCTTACTCTAAAAGTCCTGTTTAGTTTATTTTCATCACTAAGGAGTCATTACTTGAATAGGATTGAAAATATCATTAACAAATCAGAGTGGACAAAATGTTATAACAAAAGCAAGAAAGAACACTCAGGAGAAAGTGTAATGCCTGAACAAACATTAACAATGAAAGAATAGGTTATCCAATGTATGTTCCTTTATATATGTTTGGCTGCATCATTCAAGTCACAGCCAAAATCATGATGAAAGGTTGATTTCAATTTCCAAAGATTAATTCCCATTATAATGTCATGAAGAAGAAATTTAATTACAACAATAATGGGGTTGACTAAAAGGATAAAAATTAGCTCAGTATGATCAGTTAAACCTTGTTTTAAAAGAATGAAATTGCCAAGAAAGTGCAGAATAAAATAAAGACAACAACATGCGTGCACCTGTTAATTAAACAAATCCTCCATCAGGATTGTCCTTAAAAATATTGAAACATTGCTATATGATCATCTTATCATTTTGCCAAAAAATGCTGAAGACTGAGAAAGTAAGTGGCTAATGCTTACTGTTGAAATCATAAAAAAATGAAGACACCAAAACAAAAAAAAAAGTTTAATAATATTAGTAAACCAATATGCCCAAGAATCTTTTGTCTGGATCACTAAGCTCTACACCAAATTTCTTATAAAATTAATATTCACAAATATTTTAAATACTCTTTTAATTAGTACCTAGCTCTTAGTCCGTCTTTTTGGACCAGCCTTATTATCTTTACAAGAACCTTAACCAAGAAAAGATAAAAGAATCATGCAATATGCATACAACCATTGTACTTATGTATGAAAACTGAGTGTAATGAGGTAGCGGAAGCAATCAAAATGGCAAGCTAAGTCCTCATAGCCAAATGTTCCATGCCCATAGACAGTAGCGAAGATAGAAATTAAATGCTATGGGGGGCTAATTAGAAAAAAAAATTAATTAATTAAAAATTTTATAATTTTTTTATATGTTAATTTATAGTTTAGTTTATAAAAATTACATCTCAAACCATAAATTTTAACAAAAATTATATTAAATAAATGTAAATTTTATATATTATATAAATTCATTTGTAAAAAATAAAAAACTAAAACATAGATTTTTTTTATAAAATACTACAAAAGTAATTTATAAAATATTAATAAATCAAATAATAAAATTTTGATAATATTTTTTTAAAAAAATATTATGGTTTAGACTATTTTTTAATAAAAAGGACAAGCACTGTACAGATTAGGACCTTGCGCACGGGTTGAAATTTAATCATCCAATCACGCACTCTCAGCTTGGGTATGAAGGGACCGACATCGACTCATTACCATTATTACTTTAATGAGTTTTGAACTAGAGATCTAGCTAAGAACTATTAAAATATTAGTCTTTTGGTTGTTTTAGACTATATCTATTAATTTGTAAAAAAATTAATTTAAAAAAATAAAAATAAAAATAAAAAACTTAGAGAGAGAGAGAGAAAGAGGAAAAAAAGGGAGAGAGGGGGCGAGGGGGTCAACGGTGCCCACGTGCGCCCTGGGGAGGGGAGAGAGTGTGTGTGTGTGGAAAAAGAGAGAGAAAGAGAGAGAGAGAGAAGCGGGGGCGGCTCCCTTTGGCAGCCGGAGAGAGAGAATGTGTGTGTGTGTGAAAAAAGGGAGAGAAAAAGAGAGAAAAGGGGGAGAGGGCCGCTCCCTTTGCCCCCCTCCCGGGGCACCCCTGTTCATAGAGCTTCCAGAATTTTGATAATCAAGCACCGCTTTATTGAACTCATCAATATATTGCTTGATAGAAGTCCTTTTTTGCATGTACATCCTAAACAAGCGCATCATGAGATAGACTGAAGAGTGACTTGTCCAAATAGATGCCCTTTTATCTAGCTTCTTCATCTCATCATTTGACAAGTCTGGATCACCGCCTTCAAGCACACTATCCAAGCTTTATCAACTAGAATAGAGTGTATCTTGACTTGCCATAGCCGAAAGTCACCATTGCCATCAAACTTGTGTACTTCCAAAGTTGACATCTTTGACAAAATAGAAAACAAACATGTGTCTTTGATATGAAATTGATCTCTGATACCACTTGTGAGTGTAATGAGATAGCGGAGACTATCAAATGGCAAGCTAAGTCCTCATAGATATTTCATCGAACACCTTGTGTGCATGCCTTGTAGTAATACCTTGTCATGCACCTAAATGTACAAGCTTTACAAAATACCTATTAGAAAAAGCATACAAGAACAATTAATATCACAAGAAACAACCAATATATCAAAGAACACTAAGAGTTACGTGGGGCGGTTGTGAAGCAATAAATCCACTATAGAAACGAAGCAATACAAGATGGAAGTGGAAACCAACAACAATGGGGAGGCTCCAAATCCCCAATCTCTCTCACAAAAGGATGGATATGAAGCACTCAATTTAACTCCTTCCTCTCACAATTTTGGATTGAAAGATGGAGCTTAAAAAACATTATTTAGAAAGCCCCTCAAAGTTGCTAAATATTACAAATAGCCCATTTTCCATTCTACCACATATAGAAAAGAAAAGAGAGTGAAAGAGGAGCCGAACATCACAATTCTCCACCTCTAAGATGATTGAACCACAAAAGCAAACACATAATAGAAAAACCCAATTAGACCTTATTGAAGTTTCTAAACTCACGTGATAGGACTTTCATCGCCCCATGTGACGTCTGACCAGATTAATAAAATCTTACGTGATTGATAAGCCACTGTAACTGGTGTATCATTCTACATGAATGTCCCTTGACAATTCTTTAATGGAGCACCAATTATAGATTTTGTTTTAAAAAATAAACTTAGAATACGATCCCTGTGCAACTTGGTTCTTTTCTTTTTTCTTTTTTTAATTATGTTAACAAGTTACTTCACACACATTTTTTTATTATTATTTAGGCCATGTTTGAATACCACTAAATTCCATAGGAATAGTGATGATTCATATGGAATTTAATGTTACGTAGGAAACTATAATAATAGTTGTTTAGACACCAGATTTTGCAGTATTAGATTACCATGGAATGACATAAATTCCATAGGAATTTATAAAAGAGAGGAACCCGATTTTTCTTTTCCTTTGTTTTTTGGGCCTTCCCTTCTTCTTCTCCAAACACCCGTGTCTTCCCTTCTTCCTTTCCCAACCAACCCTTGGCCCTCCCTAGCCCTCTTCCTCTCACCAAATCCTCTCATCCTTCTCCGACAGATCCGACCCCAACACCTCAGTGCCAAACCCAAGTTCGCTCCCTCCCCCAGCATACTGCCAGCATCGCCCCGCTCTCTGCCCTGCTGAGCATCACCGGACCCTAGTCTTCGCCGTGCGCTAAGGTTTGCACAGACCGCCACCGTTCAAGGAGATGATGAGTCAGTGAAGTGTTAAGTTATGATGAGTTTGATAATAATGGCTTGGATTTGGTTGTAGATCTTTTCTACAAGGATTACCAGACTGATCAGAAGTTCACTCTCACAACCTGCACCCCAAATAGAGTTGTAAGCTTCTCCTTTCTAATTTTTCTATTCACTTTTTACGGTTTGTTGGTTTGAATTTCTGGTTGTTGACATGCTTTTTTTTCTTGATTTTTGTTTTTGGGGATGAGAGTGGTTTTGTACATTTTGACATGAAAATGGTTTTTATTTTGCATGATTTGAACTAATTTCTTGAAGATTATGTTTGCGAGATGGTGTTGTGTTGCATTGTGTGTTCATGGTTGTGATTATGGGGTGTGATTATTATCTAGTTGTCTTGGTACTATTGTGAAATTAAAGCCACAAATGGTTGTTTGGTGCTTTTCAACAACTTGGTGTTTCATCTGAATACATTCTGGGAAGAGTAAAAAGTTTGATGAGTTTTTTTCGATATTGCTCTGGTTTAATTTAGGTGGAAATATTTGGATGTTGATGATGATTTGGGAATTTAATTGCATGATAAAACTAAAAGAAAGATTATGCATGGATTTAGTTAAAGATTACGTGAGTTTAATTTGGGCCCAATAGAACTTTGGAGGTATTTAAGATGATAATTTGGTGAAGATTTGGGAATTTAATTACATTCTGCACCTGAAGAAAGAGTATGCATGAATTTAGTCAATTCTTTGAAAATCATCGAGTTGAAAAATAGAATTTTTTGGAGTTTTGATTTGTAATTCTGCTTTCCAAGCAATGAATTTAGGTTTAGTGGCATTATGCTCGCCACTCGCTATCTCAGGCTTTAAATCTTGTTATTGTGATTCTTGAAGCCCTAGTGATTAGTGGGTTTTAAGTTTTGGAAGGCATTGTTGACGTAAGCCGTGAGTTTGTTTGAGCTTGCCCTACTGTTTTGATGAGGACAATTTGGTCTAGCAAGCTTGTAGTCGATGAGTCTTGATGGGTTTTCACCTTCCATGATCCCTAAGGAGCAATCAAACAATGTTGTTGATCAGAAGAAGAGTGGCACTCTGTTCTTAAATAAAGATATGAATGCATAATTTTTAGTTTGATAGGTCTTTATTAGTCTAGTTTTTCATTGGATTTCCATTCTAGTGTTGAAACTTATAACCATATGTTATTTGAAAAGCTGAATTCAGTCTTTCATTGAACCCAGAATTCTTAATAATGATCAAGATGAGATGTATTTCTGGTAGAAATAGATATACTATCTACTAAACAGATAAAGTTCATTTACCAAAGTCAGCTTTCTCTAATACTAATTAGGAAAGTAGTACTAAGTTCTCAAAAAATTACCTAACCTATGAATTATTTTGGTAAATAATTATTAGACTAGAAGCTAGAATAATCTGATAAGACACAACAGTGAAGCACTATGACTCCTCTTTCTTGTTGTGTATTGCTTTATGATCATAAGAAGTTAAATTTTTATTTGTTGTATGGATTTGTTTAATCTGAAAATGAGGGAACAACTCAATAATGTTTCAATTGAGTTATGCATTAATGGAATGCCTCAACTACCTACTCTTTTGTTTGCTTCTGTTTTATTAGCAACTGGATCATCCTAGTTAATTGAATGAAATGATTATAGGTGTATGTACGTACAATATTAGTTCATTAATTAAATAAATCCTCAATTTAAAACTGAAGAGTGGTCATTTCAGCTTTTTATTTTTAATTATATAAATAATTTATTTATATATGTAAAAATAAATCATTTGATAATAATTCATAACATTCAAAATCCTGTCCCTCACACCCCAGTATGGAGTAATAAAATTTGGAGTATTTGCATATCCTGCATCCACTAACATTTTCCAACGCATTGAACACCGCTCAAAATACATGCTGGCCTCAAACAATTCCCAAGGTAATCATGACCGCGATTAGTTACGGGACCACCAAGGTGTTTTAAGCTTTTAAAACTCACAATACTGCCTTCCTTGGTGTTGCCCACTGAGATTTCCGTGTGGTGACCCCGGGTTTCTCACATAAAAAACTCCCTATCAATGGCTTCGTGCACCTCTTGACCAGAGTAAACTCAGGGTTGACCACACCGCCTCCCATTAGGCAGGGTCGTGGAACCCCACACTGTAGTGTCGGACTGAAGTCCGCTGTCACCATCAAAATCCAAATGCCAAAATGCAATTCTTTCCGATTCCAACTCGAGGAATCAAGCATATGATGTGTAAATACGGAAATATACATCAATCCATATTTCATTTGCATGTAAATACATTTACATGTAAACATGTTTCTTTCAAAATAAATACGCGTAAGTATACTAGAATCATTTTGGTCAAATAACTCCATGCTCAAAATATCTATCTATCTATCTATATATATATATATATATATATACAACAAGCGAAATCGGATTTATCATCAAATTTATGATATAAAACATATAAAGAAATACTATAATACTCTTATTAAATCTATGGTATTAATAATTAAACCGCTCATTGAACCAATCGTCTTGCCTTGAGACACGCTCACAGGGCTGGCAATTTCCTTCCCTTGGGAGGAAGCTTCGCCACCTAGAATCAAATAAGGAATCCAAGAACCAATGAACAGAAGAATGGAAACCAAAATGCATGTGAATGCAAGGTTACATGTCGAACATGTAACTCTGGGGTTTTAGAGGGAAAACGACATCATTTTTGGACTCAAACGACCTCAAATCAAAGTAAAACAAGTTCCAATGAATTCCAAGGAAGAAGGGCTTCGATTTGGATCAAAGAAATACAAGAAAAGGCCAAGGTTTTTCGGTGCTATAGTAAGTTCGGATTTGCTACAGCTCGTCGATTTACAACACCAAAACACAAAATTTCTTAACAAACATACACACAAATGAATATCAACAATATTGGCTTCGATTTGAGCCCAAAAATAACTCAAACCAAGGTTTATTTATAGGATTTTCGGAAATTTCAAAAACACTGAAATACAAAAAAAATACGAAGGAAAAACCTTGGATCTAAGCCTTACCACACTCAAGAGCTTGGGAGTAAGGAGTTTGAGGCTTTGATTCAAAGAAAAAGCTCACCGACGAATTTTTTTTTCAAAGAAATGGGTTTTCGTCCGAATGAAGAAGAAGAAAATAAAAACAAAGAAGAAGAAGAAAAGAATGAGGGAGGAGAAACCACGTTGCTTTTTATCCTTTCATTCCAATTTTCAATATTTATCTTTTTTTAGAAAAAGAGAAATTATCAAAACGCCCTTATAAGAGAAAATAGAATGAAAAATGGTGCAAAAGACTTTTTTACCCCTGGTTTTTTGCTGATTTTGACACATAACCTACTGTGCACTCATGCAAGGATGACACTAGTGCAAAATGACTATTTTACCCCTAATACATGCACAAAAATTGCAAAAAAGAGACTAGAGGTCAAAAATCTGGACAAGGTACCATAGATGAACCCTAAACCTCTCATTTGGGACTATGAGAGTCAAATGTCTTATCGTTAAGCTATTGCCACTGTGACTATTATATTCTATTAAGCTCTCTCTTTCTTCCGTCTAAATTTACCTTATTTAAAGTTTTAAACTGCATTACATATATTTATAACTTCCCAATTTCATAATCTAATATTTTAATAAATTATAATAAATTTTAAGTTTTTTTTTTAATTTTGCAATCGAATCCCTCTAATAAATTTTTAATTGAGTCAAGTCTATATTTTCAACATAAAAATACAAGTAGAAATAATTTAGAAATCCTTGAAACATAACATAATGATCATAATATTACAACTCACTCATCCATACATATATACATATCTAGAAAGAGAAATATAAATACCATAAAAGTTTAGATAATATGAAATTACAACACAAATACAGAAAAGACAAACAATAGGCTAATACATCAAACCAACAAGTAACCTGTTCATGGATATGCCTCATAATCCACAAATGAAGTGAGGCTAAACAGGAAGAACTCAGAAAGCATCAATAACAAAGGAGGGGTAATGATGATCATCAATCTTCAGTGTCACTGGGGCACTAAAGGGATTAACTGTTTTAGCCTGGACCAGAGATATTGATTCAATATATATATATTGAAGTTAATACTAATGTTTAAGCCCATTTGGCCATGAGGGACATGCCACCAGAACCTAAAAGCACAGCAAGAAAAGCCCAAAGTTGGAGCTTGATGCTGTTTTGAAGCTTTGGACCCATGAAATCAGTGGCCAAGAGATCAACAAGGGCCATGTACTCCAAAAGACCAGCAGATGCTCCATTGAGTAGTCCTACAACAATGAGAGCTGTAGGACTGTTATCACTGTATATGTTTGACAATGCAATCCCAAGTGCAATCCCAAATGGTGTTGTTGTGGAGAAGAAGAACACTAATATTGATTTCATCTTCATCCCATATTCTGCCTGAAAAATTAATTGATGCATCAATTTTATGCTATATTTTATCATTATATATATATATATATATATATATAATGAAGGACTGGTTATCCACATACGTCTTAAATTTGAAGTATAAAGATCTCCACTCGATAGCTATTAGATTAAAATTTAATAGCTATTATGCATATCATTTTTTATTGTTAAATAAATTAATTTTAAAAAAAGAAATCACATAAAAAACAGTCGTTAGATTATAATCTAATAATTAGTCCAAAGACATAACAAGATTTAAAATTTAAAGATATCCATTTTTAATTGGGCATATAATATAAACTTTTTGTCCTTTCCAACCTTAATATAATGGATGGTACTTGATCGAGCACATACATACTGTTTCTTATTTAAATTAAAAACTTAAAATTGAACATTATGCAGTAATACTTTCAACTAGTTATAAATCTTATTCTTTCCCTTTTAATCCTCCCACCCTCCCACGTACACATCTTCTTCTATACCAACCTAATATACAACTCCTCTATTTGTCGAAATATTTTTAATAATATTTTAGTTAAAAATAATGGACATGGTATTAATTAAGCATGATCATTATAGCATGTGTTTCTTAATTTGGTCTTCCTTCATTGAATTGACTTAGTTATTTATTTACTTTAGTCTTACTTGAAGAATACAACCGCCAAGTCCCATTCCTTCAAAGAGTTGATGGAAACAAAGGGCAGCAACAAGAGGCCTAATTGTGCATGGGTTCTGTGACGCCCCCATTGACAATCCAATCACCACTGAATGCACCACAATTCCGATCTCCAAAACCTACCAAATAATAATTATTATTATTAATTAAATAAAAATAAATTTATTTATTTTTGTTAGCAAAATAGAATTTTAATACCTGAGCTATAATACGATTTCTTTGTAATGCAGAGGCTTCCAAGTCCTTGTTATTATTTGCTTGAAAACCATGGCTGTGGCCATGGCCGTGGCCAAGGCTGGGGCTAGGGTTATGCATCCCCTCATTGGGGCTTGCGAGGTCAGAGACCTCGGCATTGGCTCTTCCTCCCATCTTCCTACTGTGAAAACTCATCATCAATGAATCCATCATCAATGTCGCCAATGCCGATAGCATTGCAACAAAAGTTGCGAAAAGGAATTTCCGCCATGGGTTTTCCGGCAAGCACGGCGATGTAAGGTTATCGAAAGAGTCCGGTAACACGTGCATATAGCCAGTGGCAAGAATTACGCCAGAGGCAAATGCCTTGACAAGGACAAAGAAATTGCGATCAGGACGGAGAGCGGAAATGGAGTGGGAAAAGAGTGGGAGGCAAACTCCGATCATACTTGCAATTAAAATTGTCGGTATGGCAATGAGCTTAAGCCGCATTGATTCGGCTTTATTGTAGCATTCTCCGGCCGTGCCGGCATTGCAATTAGTTGAGATGGCTTTGTCCTCATCGGAGGCGAGGGAGAAGGTGGTGGAGGAGAGGATGAGAAGGAGATAGAAGAGTTTGGTAGCCATGAGTGAGAGATGATAGTTTGTTAGTTATTTAAGTAAGTTTGTACTTGTTTGAGACAGAATTGTACTTGGGTTGACCTTTTATAGAATGGGGAAGGTTTAGTTCATGCCGTACATGGCGTTGACTTTCATGTAGATGTGAATGTTGTGAAAGTGACAGGTAGTTGACAAAAATGGCCCTTGTTTTTGTCTTTGTATGAAATGTATTTTTTAGTAGTGTATGGTGGCATGTCTGTTCATGAGATAATATTTTTAATTTTGATTTTTTAAGAAAAGATAATGGGTGGGAGGTACCTACTTGAAGAATATAGTAATTGCTTCAAAAAAGTTATATTTTCAAAATTTTTGAATTAATTTTTTATGGTTATTAATCAGCATAATGGATGAGGTACTGAAAATCTCATAGCCTTATAAAACTTTATATTTATTTAAATATTTATCAAGGAAAAGTTACAAAAAAAATTAGAATAAAAGCTAATCATCTCACTCTCTTATTCGAATATTAAACTTTAGTATGAATATATTGTTATAAAACTTTTAAAACTAATTCATACCTATATAGATATATAAACAAAGAGTATATTTATAATGATATATCAGTAATAATCAATTTTATAAAAATAAATAAATAATCCATATATGACAAAACATTATAACAAGAATCAAGCTCTTCTCATTGGTTGAGCATAATAATAATAATAATAATAAATCAATAGAAAACCAAGTAAGACTGAACGCGTTTCCCGAAGCAAGGGCAATTTGGGACAAAACATGACCTTTTTAAATTGCACGAGCCGAGCACGTGCAGACTCGTTCCGTACGAAGCCGTAACGTGCGTGGCACGAGGTCGTACATCATTGACCTTATTGAACGGTCCTGATGAGGCCTTTCCTAAAATGGACGGCCTTCATTCGTTGTTTCACGAAATTTATAGTTTCAACGCCATCAGCAGCGATCAGCTTACGACGTGCGAAACTTTAAGATCCGTGTCATTAATTTAAAAACAAAATCTTAAACTCCACGTGGCGTTTCCTCTGTAGGCTCGAGCTCTAAGAATTGCAAATAAGTTATGTTTTTTTCTAATATTTATTTAAATTATTTTTTCCAAGTTATACCCAAATATGCCTTCAAGCTTATATTATTTTTCTTATATTCTTATTTAAATATTTTTAATTTATTTCATATATATAAACAATCTTTTTTTCCCTAAAAAAAACAAAACAAAACAATGTTTGTGATGGTGGTTAATCATGATGCTAATCTCCCACATCAAAAAGCTTGAATATATATATATATATATATATATGGAAAAAGATCATCTAGGTAAGTCCCTAGATTTGAAATCTAGGGACGTTTTAAATCTAAGCCGTTGAATTATCATCCAATGGCTGATTGTCTATATAGTCACTGTACACCTTTTTTTTACTGTTTATGATCACTGTACAACACTGTAGAACGCGGTTTTTTACTGTTCATAATGATAAAAGCCGTCAGATTACCATCCGATGGCTATTATGGACATCCCTAGATTTGAAATCTAGGGACGTTCCTAGATGATGGGTATATATATATATATATATAAGTTCAAAGCTTTTAGCTTCAAAAGATCGAAAAAATTTAATTTAGACCATATATATATATATATATATATATTTATAATGGACTAAGGAATCAAGTGGGAGTTGTTTGGCAATGAGATCAAGTCCATATATATTCTAGTTAATGAAGCATTATAGAAAAGAGAAACAATTTTAATGTGAAACTTAGTGAAGAGGAGTTCAATTACTGGATGATCACATGAAAGACCTATTATTATTATTATTATTATTATTATTATTATTATTATTATGTGGACAAGTGCCACCAACGCAGCTAGTTAGGGCTCATAATTGACTATCTAGTTTATTCACTTTTATTTAGCTGCACAGAGTTTTAAGCTGTAAATTTGTACTCACACTGAGCAGTGGCGGAAGCAGAATTAAAATTACAGGGGTGCTGAATTTAAATTTTAAAATTTTTTTAAACATTAAATAATTCTATTAATTCAAACTTGAGATTATAATAATCAATATTTAAAAAATATAAAATATATATCCATCTAAAAACATTTTGGTAAAAAAATTTTGGTTTATGTGTAAAACTACTATCATATCTACAAAATTAGTGATTAACTCAACTAGTTAAACACTAAATTAACAAATACTGCAATTAAAAAACAACTTTAAACAAATTCATATATAAATCAATTATTAAATACAACAATTATTCAACAATTAATCTAATGAATAATTAAAATTTTCATAACAATTAATCACAAGTATATAACATTTTTTCACAATAATTTTTATAATGAAACAAATATTTAACAAATATCTAGCAATCATTCAACAAATATAAATACTTTTACACAACAAGTAGTCACACAAAAATTAAAAAAAAATTTAAATTAGATATAAAACAAACAGGAATAAAACAATAAATCCCTTATAATAAAAAAAAACATAAACTTGGAGATAATTGATCAAAGAGAAAAACTCACCAATCCATGAGATTTGTAATGTTTTATTTTTTATTTTAGAGATTTTACAATAGCAATTGCATTTTTTAGGATTTTATTTTTTTTTTTATATTAATATCCTAAATATTGATAATTGTATATTGATAAGTTCAATAAAAAAAATCTATATATAAAGTTTAAAAATAAAAATATTTGAGGAATTATGTTGGCTAGCTATATTATTTATTATCACTCAACATTAAATTTATTTAACATAAAAATTTTATTATTTTTATTTAATTCATTTTAAATAATATGAAGTAGAATTTAAAAAAAAAAAAAGTAGCATTTTTCAAATGAATTATAATGATTAATATTTTAATTATATATATAATTATGAATATATATATATATATAATGGGCCAAGGGGTTCCTCAAGCACCCCCTTGCCCCCCTAAATCCGACAATGACGAGTGAGGGGTGTATTTGAGCCTAGCCATTCGTGAGTAGCTCAGTGTTCTGCTCGATAAAGGCTCGTTCGTGTTTAGCTCATATTGTAAACGAGCCAAGCTTGAACATCATTTTCAAGCTCCCCCCCTCCCCCTAAATCCGACAATGACACTGTAGGGGTGTATTTGAGCCGAGCCGTTCGTGAGTAGCTCGGTGTTCGGCTCGATAAAGGCTCGTTCGTGTTTAGCTCATATTGTAAACGAGCCAAGATTGAACATCATTTTCAAGCTCGATTAATAAACGAGCCAAGCTTGAGCAGCCAAAAGCTCGGCTCGTTTTGGCTCGCGAACAAAGCTCGTGACCAAGCTCATGAACAAGCTCGTTTATATATATATATATATATATTACATTATATATATGTATATGTATATTAAGGTGTATATGTGACTATGTCATTGTTGTCAATTTGAGTTACACATATAGGGCTATAAACTACTATTCGAAGGCTAAGCTCATTAAAAGCTCAGGTCAACTAGTTCATTAAGTTAAATGAGCTCATAAGATAAACGAGCCAAGCTTGAACACCACCAAACTCGGCTCATTAAATCTTGTGAAGAACTCGTTTATTGTATAATTAAAAGCTCGTTTATTAGTATCATTTACAATTTTATTTGTAACAATTATTAATATAATCAAACCCAAATCGAGTTGAGTCACACTTGATAATGATTCATTAAATAAGTTTACTAAATAAAAAAATAAAATATAAAAAAAATAGTCAAGCCTTAATCAAGTTAGCTAGCTAAGTCTAAGCTCGAATTTTTCTTAACAAGTTGAGCTCGAGCATGAAGCTCGAAAAGAAGCTCGATTAGAGCTCGAGCTCGGTTAAAATAAGTAATGAGCCAAGCTTTGAACATAAAAAAATGAAGCTCAAGAAAGCTCGGCTCGAGTTCAGCTCGATTAAATAGCACCCAGCTTGAACAAGGCAAAGCTCGCTGTTTACGACTAAATGACAGTGGGGATCTGTCTATGCATGTAAAAGTGCTACACCACATCTCCCGCAATAGGCTAATTAATACCGTTGAATTAAGAACTCTTTGGTGAAGGACCTAACAATTATAACAAAGTTTATATATATCATGGCAAATATGAAGCATTTAGTAGTAGTGGATTCCATGTAACTTTGGAAATGATAAAGCAAAAGTTACATTTCAACTTTTTATCTTTCGATATATATATTTATATTTTCTCTTTTTCTCTTTGATCTCCGGTCGATGATGCTATTAAATATATTTGCATCATGTTGTTTAAAAGAAAGTCATTGATATTAAGAAGAATTAGGCATGAGAGATTAATTTTAAATAAAAAAAAATAGATCATGATTTTGAGGTTTCACTTAATTTGTTATTTTTATTTTTCTCTCGAATGCCATGCATTTAGTATTAATAAATAATTTGTATTGTTATAGAATGACTAACAAAATCTTGATGTGATGAACCTTTTTAATTAAAGTTG
The DNA here is from genome assembly GCF_009730915.1 of Dioscorea cayenensis subsp. rotundata. NCBI lineage: Eukaryota > Viridiplantae > Streptophyta > Magnoliopsida > Dioscoreales > Dioscoreaceae > Dioscorea > Dioscorea cayenensis. Next base: position 21,446,979 of record NC_052478.1, read on the forward strand.
ATTTTAAATATGAATATTAATTAATATATGGAGAAATTTTATAAATAATTAATGAAATTTATATATTGTAAATAGATATATATATATATATATATATATATATATATATATATACAACATCAACATGTTGACAGTCCAAACATGGCCATATACATAATATATCTTCATTTCTTCATTTCACTTTCGTGTGGACTAATAATATAATTAATATATTTTAACAATTATTAATAGCTTGTTTGGATCCTATATATGATTAAAAGCATATATTGTTAGCAACAAATCATATGAATTCATCACATGTTAATGCCATTAAATTTCAAAATTTTAATTATTCATTGTCACAAGGAATAAAGAGATTGAGAGGCAACTATTATACACTATTATATTTATCAGGATAAGTACTTAGTGAAATAAATTTGTCTCGTTGTACATATAAACTGGACTATCACAAATTGTCACGTAATAAATTTGCATATAAAGTGGTTTATATAGAGTCATATACCATAATCAAACTATATATTATATTTTAACTTAATTTAAAACTTTAATTAAACGTAAGGTTTTGTTTATCATACCATCATTCACTTTTACTTAAGGTTTTGTTAATAAAAAATTAACTTAAGGTATATGTTCATATATATGTCAGAAATTAAGAATCATAATTAAAATTATGGGATTGATAGAGATGCATGGTAGTGGTCCTAGTGGAACAAAAAGAAAACATATATGCATGCTCACCTAAAGTGGGTCCTATTTTGCACATAAAAAGCATCAAATCTTTTATCAAAGACTTAAAAAAAGCATCAAGTCTTTATCAAAGTCCCTACATGAATATGAATGTTCATACACAAGGTCAATTAGAAATAAGAATCAAGCATAAGTTCATAAGATTATTAATTAGCAAGTTTATGTCCAAAGTTATATGAAAAGGGTGGAAGTTTCCCTGGGTCTTTGTCATATTTTTTGTCTAAGCTTCATGTAGGCCAAACCCTAATCACTTGTCATTATATATGTAACTAATTCAGTTTACTGAAACCATTGAAACCATTAGCATCTAAATCTAATTTATATATATCACTTCAAACTCAACCAAATTCCCTCATAAGCTATCATCAATGCAATTAACTTTTGATATATGTTTAGATCAAAGCAATAAAAAATTTAATTAGTTGAGTACAAAAATAACTTTTTTATATGAATTATGAGAGAATCAAATATTAAATTATACCTTAATCGCTTGTCGTCTCATTAAGTTAGTTTATCGATGCAATTTTGACAAATTTATCAATTAAATTTCTTTAATTAACTTTTAATATTTGTTGAGATCTAAATAATATAAAGTTTAACACTCAAATAATTTTCTATATATGAGGGATAGTTATATTGTTAATATACCCCTTTAATTTGCGATAGCGAACCATTAAATAAATAAATAAATAACATGAATGCATTATATTAGTTAGGGTTATAGAATAATGCCTCATCTCAAACTAGTTGTGATGTAGTTGCTATGGAAGGACCACAATAATACTCTTGTCCTATCATATATATTTCTCTAATGGGTGGCAGTTGAGAATGACCTTCAATGTTGGTTATGGAGGAGGAGCCATTCGGGAAAACAACACAACAACCACTGATTTTGGGAAAAAAGGAACTCTTTTTTTTTTCCAAACTATATCCTATAATTTTTTTAATGAAATTATTATCTTATGGTTTCTTGCTTTTATTTTATTTTATTTTATTTTTAAATCAACCTACTAATAAACTTGCTAGTTAATATTTATAATAAGACCATAAATATAACAAAGCAAGTTTATATGAGCTATTCAAGACCTAAGTGACATTTTTTCCACATTCGTCCCACGTAGCTCACACTAGCTAATATTAGTGGGTTTTTTAAAAAAAAAATCTGGGATGAATGATTTTTTTTAGTTAGATCTTTTATATTCATGCTAAATAAAGATAAAATAGTAATTTTCAAATTTTTAACTAATTTAAAATATATTTTATAAATATAAGGATGTATTAAAATATTAAGGGGGTATTTTGGGTGCATTAAAATTTGAATTTGTGAGGACTAAGAAAGATAGTGTTAGGTGGGTTCCATGCAAGGAAAGCACAAAGTGAACAACTAAAGCATGTTTCACACCACAAGAAAATGATACAAAGTATACGTGGTTAGAGAAACTTTGAGAAACCAAATTGCCCACTTTAGTGATAATTAATGTCTCACAACAAAACTTCCACATGTTCTTTGTTTTTTTATTTATTATTTTTTTTAAGGATATAATTGATCCAACACTAGCTTTCAAGTTTGAATGCAAGATAATAGATAAGGTTCCAAATAAAGTCATGCATGATTCTTTTGTGTTGTTCAAAGGACAAGAGTACAAGCACCAACGTAAGTGGGAAGAATAGTAGATAGATACAAAGTAAAGGAAATTAAAAGTGAAGGTTCAAAGTAAGAGGGGATGTGTGGAAGATTATAACTTTTAAGTTGTGTGTGTGTATATATATATATATATATATATACAAGAGAAAAGAAATCAAAAGGGTGTTCTTTTTATGCCTACAAAGTCAAGGTTCTTGATCTAATTGGACCTTTCAAAGGAGGAAGCACAAACACTTCACACATGGTTATCTTATTCCTTCACTACTTTTTTTTCTTCTGTTTTTCTATCATTAGAAGTTTAGTTAAAATGGATGTGATTATGCAAGTAATCATAAGTACATGCTTGTTAGGCCGGTTATGATACAAGGGTTAGGATGCTAGGCTATTAAAAGATAGCATAGTAAAAAAATGTGACTAAGATAAAAATATTAAGATGGATGTCAGGCTTTATTACAAAAATCATTTAAAGAATGAATCAATTGGACATAGATTTAGGGTGGCAACTCCCACTCATCATTTAAGAAATCCGATTAAAATAATATGAGTATATTCTTAGACAATCTATGGATGCCTTTATAAAAAAAAATGTGGAAACTCGTTAAAAATTAGTGGAAGAGAAAAAGATAGACTTAAATTAAGGTGTTTAACAAAAATTTTAATAATGATATAACAAAGCTTTATTTATTTAATCTTTAAATTTTTGATATAGAAAAAATGTGAGAAAAGATTTTTATTATCAACCCTGGATAGATGGGAATAGTTTATTGTTGTTATAGTATCTTTAAAGAGATGTGTTTAATATGTGTCCTAAAAAATATTAAAAAATATATTAAACAATTATAATAAAAAATATATATTTTTATTTTTTTGTATTTGTGGTGATTTTAAAATTTTTATTTTTAAAAAATAAACGAACTATTATAGATTTTTAAAAATTTTTAGAAATAAAATAAAATTATTATTATTATTTTTTTTTTTTGAAAAAAAGGGCATGACATCTTGCCGCAACAATTGTAGAAAGAAATAAAAATATCTTTCGGATTAATGACATGGAATATATAAGTGTGCCACAACTATATGTTTTGGGGCCACACTATTAAAATATATCCATCTCAATATAAAAAATTATTAACAAAAATAAAATCATGAATCCATTGTATTTAAGGCACCATATACATAATATCGATTGAAATATATATATATATATATATATATATATAGTTTTTATAAATATAAATAAATCATATATAACTTTAATATTCAACATTAGAAGAGAATTCAACCCTCAATTTTCCATTTGGGAGGGAAACAAACTATTTTTTTCATCTCATTATAATTGTTCATTTCCAGAGATTCTTAATATCCAAAATTATTTGTTCACATGTTTAAAATTAATTTTTAAATTTAAGTTTATCAACCTATTTACATGCATTGTTCTCTATCATTGTTATGTTAAATGGACAACTTTATCTATGAAAAAAATCAAATATAGAAAGATAAGCTAAATTTACATAAAATTTTATATTTTATACTATTTTTTAATTTATTTTTCGTGAACCATTTAAGATGAACACTCATAAAACAACGGGAGAAAGTACTACTCTTTCATGGTAGGCATGGCTAATTAATTTAAAATTTATACATAACAAAAACAAGTATAAAAATATATGTAATAAACCCTTTTAATTCCACATCGGCTAATTAAAAAAGTATTATCTACATATAAGAGCGGAGCTAATTTCTCACCTTTGAATTAGTTTTTTGGATGTAGATCCCACCCTTGTGTGGAACCTGGTTGGGTTTGGTGGATCTCTAATTGTCTATCTATGCACTGGGCCTGACGAGTACATAACAATATACTTGCTAGTTAATAATCTAAATTTTATAAAAATTATAATATCTTTATGGTATTATAGTTATTTAAAGTATATTTTTTTAAAAAAAGTAATTAAATATAATTTATTAGGATGTGTAATAATACATTAAATTTTGAAAAAAATTTAATATTTTACAAAATTTTAAAATAAATAAATAAAAATTAGCAAAAATATATAACCTCTAAAACAGAAGGAAAAGAGTATTGTAGAGCCAAAAAAAAAACATAGTGCACTCAAAATTCAATTCATTGATCTTTCTTTCTTCCTTTTTCTCTCTTTATAACCATTAAAACCCTCCCTCACTTCCTCCACTACAAATTAAAGTTAGAGAAAAACACAACACCAAACTTAAAAACCAAAGCTAGCTTCCATCATTCATGGCCAATGAATCTCACCACCTTCTCTTCTTCTCAAATAAGTACCACTCCCACCTCCTTCTCTTTCTTTTAATCCTTTCATTCTTTCATTTATTCAATTAAATTAACCTAGTTTTTTTTTTTAATATAATTTTTTCTTGTTTTTTCTTTTGGTGTAATTTGGTAGTGAGTTTATGAGTGTCATAGAGAACTACAACAGCATGCAAACAAGCTTTATGGCGCCGCCGGTGAACTCTCTCGGCGGCGGTGACGGCGAGTCGGCGGTGAGAAAACGACAAAGAGATGATGATAGTGATGTTTTGTCGTTTCTTGCCGGAGATGATGACGTGGCTCTCCGGCTACATCAACAGTGGCTTGATATTGATTACCTCCTCGTTAATTATGTGAGTTTTTTTTTCACACTTTAACCCTTTAAATAACGAGAAATTATTTCATAGTTTCTCTTTTTTTTTACTCTTTGACCCCTTGAAAAGTTTGGAATTATGAAAACATTTTCTTGAGCTGAAGGTGTTCGATGAAATGCGCAGGAGGAGAAGATGAGGAAAGAGATGGAGGAGAAGAGGAAGACGGCGATGAGGGAAGTGATGGAAGGCATGGAGGAGATGGTGATGAGGAGGATGAGAGCAAAGGAGCAAGAGATGGAGATGATAAACAAGTTCAACTGGGCGTTAGAAGAGAAGATCAGGAGCGTCGCCATGGAAAACCAGGTGTGGAGAGATGTGGCTCAGAGCAACGAAACAGCCGCCATTATTCTTCAGAGAAACCTCGAGCTGGTGCTGGCGAAGGAGGAGGATGTGGAGTCTTGTTGGTTGGGAGGGAGTGGAGAGGAAGAAGGGAAATGGAGGCGGAGGTGCAGGAGATGTGGTGTGGGTGAGGTTGGAGTGGTTGTGTTGCCGTGCCGGCACTTGTGCGTTTGCTTGGCGTGCGCGGCCGGCGTTGTTGGTTGCCCGGTTTGTAGAGCTGAGATTGACGACAAGATGTTTGTTAATATGTCTCTATGAATTCTTCTTCTTGTAATGCTTCTTTTGATCTTTGAATTTTGGGATATAACAAAATGTTAGCAATTTTATTGACTAAAAAAATTATTTTATTTTACTAAATGATATTTTTACCGAATAGATGAAGTGGATGCTCAACTTGCCATCCATATTCTCATCAACGTCATTATTTTTTTATATATATAAACTTTAAAATTAAACCTTAAAAATCCTTAAATTCTTAAAAAAAAAAATATTTAAAAAAATTATAAAACTATATTTAAAATCTTAAATCCAAATACTACAAAATCTGTACCCTAAAAATCTAAAAACTTAAACCCTAAATAATAAATACTAAATACTAAACCCTAAATCCTAAGCCCTAAACTCTAAATCCTTTGCTCTAAAGAGAAATTAATTTAAAAAAAAAAAAATGACGTGGATACTGACATGGATGCCAATTTGACATCCACATGAAACCTATTCAGAAAATCTATTTGGTAAAAATATAATTACTCTTTTAATATTTTTTTTTAACGAATTTTAAAAGAAAGTGAGGATTAAAACAAAAAGATTTATAAGAAGTTTTTTGAAAAAAAATATATTAAAATTTATAATTTTTTTAAAAGAAAAAACAAATCAAATGATTGTTAACCATCGCTATATCTGGTAATTATAATATTATGAGTTCAAGGAGTAAAGTTGGCCAAAACATGAAACCAAAGGTGGAAATTTTGAGATATATATATATATATATAATTTTAAAAAAATAAAATTATCTCTTAACTACATAAAAATTGTACACATAGATATAACTCTTCTATTATATGTAAAATAAAAATATATTGATACATAAATAAGTATCCCAAAATAATAATTAAATTGGGTACCTCGTTGCACGTGAAAATCAGGTGACAAGTTGTCTTGTGCGGTGGCGCGGGAAAGTTTAAACTACCTCCCAATGTTAGTTAAAAAAACACCCTTTCATCAAATGCCTTCCTCTTATTATGAGTTTTCCTTTTTACTCTTTCTTGCTGTCTCTTAACTCATCTCTTAGCTTGCTTCATGACACCCAACTCCCAAATATAGCAAATCCAAGCATGTTTTCTCATGCCAATGAACAGGTCTTCATGCATCTCATTGTCAAACAAACAAAGCTATTTGCCCACATTCCATTTCATGTATTTAATCTTCGGCAGCTATGGTGTTGAATTTCTAATGAATTCATGCATCATTCGGTCGCCTTTTGTTTATCCTTCCAAGTGAATTTTCATTCAAGAAGAGTTTGATCTTCAGATAATGGTTTCAAGTAATGCTCTGCCACCGAGCTCTTCATTGTCATCTGATAAACATTTTACGTCTCAGGTGCAACCTCCCAAATCATCCCGATTCCCTTCTAACAAGTCTAAACCACCACAACAACGACCACCGCCACATTCTCCTCCTCGTCATGGTGGTAATCTTGCACAACCGCCACCAAAACAACATGAAAAGTCACCAACAAAGCCAAGTACAGAATCAACCAATAACTACCCAAGCTTGAAATCTCCCCTTGTTATTGGAATTTCTGCTGGCGTCGGAGTTTTGATCGTTTTACTGCTAATTGCTTGCATCTGTAGCACCAGAAAGAAGAAGAAGAAAATCCATGATCCAATGCACTACTATGCAGATTCAGGGCCCAAAGGTACTTTTCCATATTGATTTGCAATTCAAAACAAGCTTGTGGATGCAATAACTGTGTCTTTACAAACATTCAAGTACCGATGTGCAAAACTTTCACAATCTAGCTGCATTTGATTGAATTATCACTCTTATTATGGATGTCTGCAGATAGTGATTATTATACTTCCAGTGTGCTGCAACCGAAATGGCAGAATGGAAATGAAGGTCTGCCACAAAGCACACCGATAGGAGGATGGCAATCGCAGGCTCTGTCCACAATAATGACAGGAAGTGAGGCAAGCTCTGCATTTTCAGGTCCCCATGGGCCACCATTGCCACCTCCATCCCCAAACATTTCCTTGGGGTTTATCAAGAGCACCTTCACCTATGAGGAGCTTGCGGTGGCAACTGGTGGTTTCTCTCAGGCCAATTTGTTGGGGCAGGGTGGGTTTGGCTATGTGCACAAGGGCGTTTTGCCAAATGGCAAAGAGATTGCAGTGAAGCAGCTCAAGTCCGGAAGCAGACAAGGTGAGCGGGAATTCCAAGCAGAGGTCGATATCATCAGTCGCGTTCACCATCGTCACCTCATGTCTCTTGTTGGATATTGCATTGCTGGCTCTCAGAGGATGCTGATATATGACTTTGTTCCTAATAAGACCCTTGAGTATCATCTTCATGGTCAGCTTCTTTCTGCAGTTGTCACAATATATTGACAAACATGAATTAGTGATCATGGCTTGGTGTGAGACAATTTGGATGACTTGTGTTGCAGGGAAGGGGCTTCCAACAATGGAGTGGCCTACAAGATTAAAGATTGCAATAGGATCAGCGAAAGGCATCGCTTACCTGCATGAAGATTGTGAGTAATCAAAAACTGTCTTATTTATTATCTTCCAAACTTTCCTGGCAGTTACTAACCTGTCAACATTTTTATATCATCTACATGAAGGCCATCCACGCATTATCCATCGTGACATCAAATCAACCAATATTCTACTCGATCAAAACTTTGAAGCAATGGTATTGTGTTAATAATCAAACACAGCTACTCCAAAGATTTTCACATTCTTAATTCTGGTTTATAATCAATAGTGCACATGATCACAATCTCAGGTTGCAGATTTTGGATTAGCCAAGTTGTCCTCAGATAATAATACACATGTTTCAACCCGTGTCATGGGAACTTTTGGGTGAGTGAAAATTTTCTTTCCAAGTCGTGAGTCCAATCTGAATGTCAAAGCCAAACAAAAATATTTCTGATAATAATGGGTATCACGAATGATTCAGGTATTTGGCTCCTGAATATGCGTCCAGTGGCAAGCTAACCGAGAAGTCTGATGTCTTCTCTTATGGTGTGATGCTTCTGGAGTTGATAACTGGACGAAGGCCAGTTGATGATGGAGATGCATTCATGGATGAAGGACTGGTGGATTGGGTTAGTGTCCTACAAAGCTTCGATTTTGACTCTTTTGAGTGGATAGATTAAAATGCAAGTTTTACTGAGTTGTGATTATTTGAACAGGCAAGACAGGTAATGTCACAAGCATTGGTTGACGGGAACTATGATGAACTAGTAGATCCACGTCTGGACGATGATTACAACCCTATGGAACTAGCAAGAATGGTGGCATGTGCGGCTGCATGTGTCCGCCATTCTGCAAAGAGGCGCCCGAAAATGAGCCAGGTACAGGAATTAGCAATGTGTAGTGATACCATTTTCTGAGTTTCAGAATATTCTGTTTATAATATTAATGAACATACAACTCTAAAAATCAATGGTTGTTAATATTACAGATTGTGCATGCATTGGAAGGCAACGTATCACTCGAGGACTTAAATGATGGGATAAGGCACAGCACGAGCATGCTCTTCAGCTCAGGGTCAGACTATGACTCAAGCTCGAACAATTCGAACTCAAACAAGAAGCGACTCAGAAAAGTCACAATCACAAGCCCAGAGTACAGTGGTGAGTACAGTGGACCCATCAACGGGCACGCATACCATCCTTCGATATCAAGCAGTGAAGGTGTGTGTTCTGGTGAGCTAAATCCAGTTGGGAACCAACCACACAAACCTCACTAGTCATTGTAAACAAATACATAATTCAATTCATTCTTTCATCGATGAAACAAGAGACTATGTATATTAAGTTCATGGTAAACAATTAGTTTTAGATTTCTAGGAGATCTCAATTGCAACAAATCAACAATTTCTCATTTTGTTCATGAATGCTGATTAAAGATACGATCAATTTAGCGGCACAAAAGAACATCCGTAAAAATTTCAATCCAAAGGAACCAAGAACAAAGAAGCTACCAAGAAGTTACCTGTCAGTTTGGAAGTGCAGAAAATTCCATGACTGCAACTCCACCATGCCTTTCTACAAAGCTCACAACTTTAACATGTTTCACATGTTTCTCATTCAAATCAAGTTGGTACTAAGAATGCAAAAAGATGAATCAATCCACAAGTAATCACATTGGCATTTTATCAAATAGTTGGAGGACATGGCATGGGGTTTCAGATTGCTTACCCTGAAATGGAGGGAGAGCTTGCAGGGATCGGCAATGGTTTTTAGAAAGGCGACAAGCATCGGAACCTGGGATGCAGACACGTGTGGGAGGCAAAGCTCAACGCCGACCCACGTGCCCTCATCTTGCGTAGGACATGAGGCTCGATCTCGGGTCCTTCCGAAACTAACGCTCTACGCAAGGGATCCGATACCAATTGACTCAAAAGCCGTTGGTGTAACCAAAAAATTATACTGAGTTAGAAATTTTTACTTGAAGGGTGCTAGTAGAAATCGAGTTTAATAGTTTATAGTGATGCACAATAATACTATTTATATCATGATTAAGATTAAAATTTTGTGCATCCATTTTTTTATTGTGCTATCTAGAGGTGCAAACTGGGCCGTGTCTGGCCTGGCACGGTCAACTACAGTACCGTGCCAGGCCATGCCCTGGTGGCCCGCCATGGGCCGTGCTAGCCCGAGCACGGCCCGCCACACGTTACCGTTGCGGGCCGACCCAGCACGACCCGCCAATTTTTTTTTTCTTAATTAATTTAAATATTGGAAAATGACTATTGTAGCCCTTTTAACAACTATAAAATGGCTAGTTTTTAAGGCTATTTTAGACTTAAAAATATAATTACTTTTTTACCTTTTTTAACAACAATAAACGGCTAGTTCACAAGGGTATTTTGGGAATTAGAAGATTTTAAAAAACCTATAAATACCCTCAAACACTTACATATTTCTCCACACCAAATTACTCATTCTTGTTCTAATCTCTCAAGCATTGAAGTCTCCAAGCTCTCTTAGTTCTCAATCTCTTCAAGTTCAAGATTTGAAGTTTGTCAAATTCGGCTCAAGTGTTTCATCAATCCAGCAATTCCCCCACCTTTTCATCAATTCAGAATTTTCAAGAAATCCACGAATTAAATTTACATCATCAAGGTTGAGGTAACCCTAAACCCTTTTTTTTATTTTTTATAATAGCCGGCTCTCCCAATTTTTCCTTTCGATACACCATTTTTTTAATGAAAACAACTCCAAAAATTTTTGATTATTCACAACTCGAGCTCGAGCTCATTCATCGAATCCCCTAATATGGGAGCATCTGAGTAACAAGCTTCAAACAAGCACAATAAAAAAAGAACTTGGTGTATGGCAATTTTATAATATTGTTGAAATTCCAAACAAAGGGACTCGTGCCATTTGTAAAAAATGCAAAAAAGATTTTTCTTGTCAAACTTCGGGTGGAACGGGGAAAAAATATAAAAAATTTATTTCCGATGTTCCTCATAGGTGGAATTCAACGTATAATATGTTGAATTGTGCTTATGATTACAAAGATATTCTTACAATGTATTGCCGTGAGTTTTTTCCCGACCTTGGAATTACTAATTATGATTGGGAAGTTTGCTATATGATAAAGGAGTTTTTGGAAATTTTTAATTCCGCAACTAATTTTTTTTCCAGTATTTATTATCCTACTACTTTTATGACTATTTCTCATTTATATTACATTAGTGAAATTTTTTTGCAAAAATATAGATGCGATCCTAATTTTTGCTCCCATTGTTGCTCCTATGGAATTAAAAATTTAAAAAAATATTTTTGCAAAAAAATCAACCCTCTTCCCTGCTTTTATCTATGTTTCTTGATCCCCTGCTTTTAAAATTGATGGTACTTTTTTTGTATGCTTGATTCTTATGATGAAAAACATGGGACTTGATCATTCAATTTTTCAAAGATGAATATCGCTCTTTGCTTCATGATATGTATAATGAATATAACCATACATATGGAAATCGACGAGCTTCTACTTTTTGCTCGGAGTTTTGAAAATTCTTCTTCACTTTCCAAAACTAAATCTCCCGACCGATCTTATAAATATGATTAGAAGAAAAATCTACAAGTGCTTCTTCTTCTTCTTCTTCTTCTTCTAGCACTAGTTCTTTTGCATGAATTAAATCTTTTTTTAAATAATAATTTTTAATGATTTTTCTTACTACCGAAGAAATTAATAACTTTAATATTTTTCTCGTAGTGGAAACAACAAGAACATAACTATCCCGTGCTAGCCGCCATGGCACGTGATCTACTAACTCCACCGATGTCTGCAGTGAGCGTCGAGTCTTGTTTTTAGTGCGAGGAAAAAGGGTACTCGATGATAAGAGGAGCCGCATGAACCAAGAAACGAGTGCAAATATGCATATGTTTGAAGGATTGGTTAGAAGCGGAAGATAGAGTTACTGAACAACAAATACATGAAGAAGGTAGTGATACTGGAGAGGGCCTTACACCATCCAGAGCGCTCAACTTCAACCCGTGTTGATGAAGAAATAGATTAATCAAATGAAGTTTGAAGTTTTGTAATTTTTTTAAATTGTTTTTCGAAGTTTGTCATTTTTCTAAATTGTTTTCAAGTTTGTAATTTTTCTAAGTTGTTTTCATAGTTTTTTTAAATAAATGGCAATTTTTTTCCTATATCTATTTGTAATTTATTTTTAGTTTATCTCTATTTTTTCAATGTAATTTTATTTTCTAATATTATGTTAAATTTTAAAAAATTATCTTTTTTGTATTCATGTAAATTTAAATTTTTTGCATATATTTAATTATTTTTTCTATAATTTTTATGTGTTGTACATTTTTTACAATAAAAAAACTTATATTTTATGATATTTAGATTTTTCTTAAAAATTCCTTAATTTTTAGTATTTTTAAAGTATTTTTATATAATTTTTTTACAAATTTTTACAATATTTTTAAAGAATTTATAATTTAAAATAACAAAAGGTGGGCCGCCCGGCCCGGTCCGGCCCAGCCCAGCTGGCTTGGCCGTGCCACGGGCTGGGCTGACCCCCCTGTACGGTGGGCCGTGCTGGCCCGGCACGATTGCAAGCCGGGTCGGGCCGGGCCGAGCATGTATAGTGCTCGGGCCGGGCCGAGCTGGGCCGGCCCATCTTGCAACTCTAGTGCTATCATTCATAATTATAGTAATACTATTCTAATGAATTTTATGATAATTCATTCTATATTGTTTAGGCTATTCGGATGAGTGTTGAGTTGGTATCCAACGGCTCAATACTAAAATTCACAATGGCGGAACTAGAATCAAGAATAAGAGGGTGCTGGTTTCAAATTTAAAAAAATATTATTGTTTACCAAATATCACCACTACCTTCAAGAAGTTTAAGAAAAAAATGTTTAGATAGATTCCATGACATATAGTTTGACCTAAATCAGAAATAGAAATTATCTCAAAACTTGAATTGTGAAATATATTAAAAACAAAAAATTGTGAAATAAAGCTTAACCCAAATTTTCTTTTTTTTCCTTTTATATGAAAACCCCACATATATAAACAATTCCAAAGAAAATTTTATTATATTTCAATCTTCTTTGTTAATTATAAACAAATCGAGCCCAACATTTATTAACAAATAGATGAATGGCCTACGATTATGTTCAAAAATTTAAAAAAATTAAATAAATAAATCTATAAATTAGCTAGAATTCTTCAACCTTTTCATTACTCTCATCTTTTTATTCTTTTCTGTTATAGAGTTGGTCAATTTGATCTTCAAGCTCGATATCTCTTAAGGACTTAAATGGCAAAAGAGAAATAGAGCTAGGAATATTTTTTTAGGGTACCCAATCAAAAGGCTAAACAATAGAATTTAATAAATATTTTTCTAAAAATATAATATTTAATATTTATATACTAATTCATAAAATAAATGGGTAAAATAATATAAATTTTGAAAATATTTTTCTAAAAACTATAGATTTTTTAATTATATGTACTAGTTTATTAAAAACATTTCATATATATATATATATATATATATATATATATATTTATATAAACACGAAACAAAGGGTGAGACTAGTGGGTGTGGGACTCATGTCCCTCTTTGTCTTCCTAACTACATTTCATGATTCATCTATCTATTTCAATAGATAGGGTGCTGGATTCTAGCACTCCTTGCTTTTTTTCAATAAAATAATACAAAAAGATGAAACACCTTCCTCTGATCAAGGGGTGCTTGAGCATCCCCTTGACCCTCTTCCTTCCACCTTGTTCGTAGATAAAAATTTATGAATGTTTGTAGATGATGTATCCAACGGTTTAACAGCAACATTTATAAATTTTATATTTACAAATGTTTGTAGATAACAAGGCCTCATATATATATATATATACACAAAAGTCTTCATAAATATTATAACTATCATGTTTTCCCAATGACTATCTAGATTTTCATTTTAAATTTATACTTGACTCTCACAAATTAAAGTTTTAATTTTGATATCACCATGATATTTATCTTTGATTTCTATTTATATAATATTTGGTTAGTTTTATGTGCTTTTGATACAGATTCAAGATATAATAATATTGTATAACAATATTTTATTCATAATCTTCTTTGTTTATGGGTGTGAGAGATCAAGTCAATAGAGGAATAGAGTCATGTGATGGCCCAAATTGAATCAAGATCAATTGATTTATAATTAATTTGAGACAAATTTAAATATTTTTTAAGATTTTATCATATTAAAATGATTTTAACAAATGAGTCATGGTTATACTTAATTTTTTTTTAATATGGTGAAATTATTTTTTTCACCCTATGGGGATTAATCCAAATGATAAAGACTTGTGTTGCTATCAATAATCTCTTTGTCTATGGACATCGTGTCTTTTTATGTATGGTGTTTATGTTATACAGAAAAAGTGAGTTAAAATTTTTAATGTGATTTGTCTATTTTATTAAAAAATAAGTTATTTAAGTAAATGATTTTAAGTTAAGACACTTATATGGACAAAATATCACTGGTATCCTCATTATAGTTTTTTTTTTGGGTTTTAACTTTCAAATAAATCTGCCTGTTATTATTATTATTATTATTATTATTATTACTGTTATTGTTAATTTTTTTAAATAAAATATACTCAAGTTAACTATTCTAAATTTTAAAAATAAAAAAATAAAAAAATAAAATCAATTCAGTACATGCAAGTGGAATAAAAACTCAATAGAAGAAAAACACAACCTCTATCTGCTCTCAGCAGCTGAACCACATTGCACTTGAATGGCATCAAAACCCACAAATTAAACATTTTCTATCCAGAATCTGCAGGCAACAGCATCACCACAACCTGCCCAAACAGCACTGAACTTGTACTTCATGCCATGGAAAATGAGAAACATCACCACCTTCTTCCTTTTCCTATCCACACTTGCCTGGAAGTTACAAATGAAGCCATTGACACAGTTGTTTGTAAGCAACTTGACAAGAGAACTCTTCTTCATTCTCCATCTAACAAGAAAGAGACATGGAAATTGTGTTCACTATATAGAATTGAAGAGTAGTTGCATTGGTTGAAGAAAAAGGTACAAGGAAAACACAGTAATGGATGGGAGGATGGAGAGAAGATGGTGGTTGATGGCATTGTTTCTGATTTTCATGCTCTTGTTCTTTGGTGTTGAGTTTTGCTCTGCTGAGAGGCCTATCAAGGATTCTGGAAGTGGTGGCAATGGTGGTGTTGCTAAGTTCTTGCATGCTTTTCAATCTTTTTTTGATTCTGGGGATTCTTCTTATACTCATGTTTGGCCTGTAAGATAGTTGTCTGAGTTTGTGATTTTTGGTTTTTGTTTTCTCTTTGTGGTGGTGATTGATTTCTTGGTGTTGGTGTTTTGTAGGACATGGAGTTTGGGTGGAGGGTTGTGCTGGGTTCTACCATTGGGTTTCTTGGAGCTGCTTTGGGGAGCATTGGTGGTGTTGGTGGGGGTGGGATCTTTGTGCCTATGCTCACTTTGATCATTGGTTTTGATCCAAAGACCTCCACAGCCATCTCCAAATGTAAGTTTCTTCAATTGTTTCTTTGCATGGCCCTTAAACCCTAGTTATGATTGGGGCAAATTTGGGGAAAATGTTAAGAAAGCATGTGGTATTGGTTGTCTCCTTGCAATTGTTTCTTTCAATTAAGCTTAAACTCTACTTTGTTGTTGGGGTGTGTCTGAGTGTCTCTGTTTTTGATTGATGAAGAAAACATATGAATTTGCTTGTAGATTTTGATCCCAAGCACTCCCATGATAATCTCCAATTTGTATGTTTCTGTAATTTTTTTCTTTCAATGGAGCTTAAACCCTAGTTAGTTCTGTGAGTATGTTTATGTTTTTAGCAAGGGAATATAGATGAAGACAACATTTGAAAAGATTGTTTTCATACTCACTGGTTGTTCCTTTGAAAGTACCTTAAACCCTAACTGTTTTTGTGTTTTGATTGAGTGGAAGAAGTGGAAAAAGAAAGAAAACTGAATGAAGATATTCTTGTATACTTGCTAATGATTGATCAGGAAAAAGAAAATGTCTTCTTGTTTGGGAAAACTAAGTTTACTAATTCGATATTTGCAGGCATGATCATGGGTGCTGCAGGATCGACAGTGTATTACAATTTGAGACTGCGGCATCCGACAATGGACCTACCAATAATTGACTACGATCTCGCGTTGCTGTTTCAGCCTATGCTCATGTTAGGCATTAGCATTGGAGTTGCCTTCAATGTCATTTTTCCAGATTGGATGGTTACTGTTCTTCTTATCATCCTCTTCCTTGGTATTTATTATCTTATATTCATACATCTAATTATTCATTTTATTTTCCTTTCTTCATTCTCGTAGTTGTTGATTATCAGAATTTTCGAGTCAAAGAAGTTAAATGATCATCTTTGTAGTAATTTGTACATGTATTTATGAGGCAAAGCAAATTAATTTTTCATCTGAAACTACATCTTTAATTACATTTAGATTTATAAATAGTTTTCTTTGCTACATCTGCTGATAGGTACATCGACAAAGGCACTCTTTAAGGGTATAGAGACATGGAAAAAAGAATCGATAATGAAAAAGGTTAGTCCTATTCACCTCACATTTTACTAATGTGTTCGTCTTCTTATTTGACTTTCTTATTCCCTTATTTCAGGAAACCGCAAAGCTCTTAGGTTCATCATCAAAACTAATTGGTAAGTTATGTTCAATTACTGTAACTAATCTTCCACCTTTTCTGGTGAAAATAACTCATTAATAGTTGATGAATGTTATCCTCCGGATTCAGACAGCCCGGAGCTGGAATACAAGAGACTTCCAAGTGGTCCATCAATAAATATCCAGCAAAGATCTTTATCTGATCAGGAAGTATGTTCAAACACTGACCACTGTTTCTATGGCAAATATAATCAAAATTATTCTTACCGAAACTTTCAGGTTCCAATCAAAGATAATATTTTCTGGAAAGAGATGTTGCTGCTTTTGTTTGTGTGGGTGGCATTCCTCGCCGTGCAGATCATTAAGGTGAGATCTACTAGAAAAATCACATAAACAGAAAGCAATATTTAACATTGGTTTTCCAATAAAATGCATCTGCAGACACGCGCCGCAAATTGTTCGATAGAGTACTGGGTTTTGAATGCTTTGCAGGTAAAGACATTTCGATAAGATAGGGATCGCTTTGTTTACCGAATTTTGAAACTTTTAATATTCAATATTGAGTGAATGCATTTGTGTCTAAAATGACAATTTTGAACATGAAGATTCCAATTGCTGGTTCAGTAACAATCTATGAAGCTATTGGTCTATTCAAAGGAACAAGGACCATTGCCTCTAGGGGAAGGCATGCTGTTAATTGGAAGGTGCACCAATTTGTCCTATACTGTTTCTGCGGGATATTAGCCGGCATTGTCGGAGGTTTCCTCGGCCTCGGAGGTGGCTTCATCTTAGGACCGTTGTTTCTCGAATTAGGAGTCCCCCCTCAGGTTCTACTCTTTCCAATTCTTGTATTTCTTAAATGTCTTTATGGTATCTGAAATTCTATGTTTGTATTACAGGTTGCAAGTGCTACATCAACATTTGCAATGACGTTCTCATCATCGATGTCGGTGATACAATACTATCTCCTTGATCGATTTCCCGTTCCATACGGTAAGCCAAAAAAGAAAAACAAGCATGTTAAGCATCAGTGTACTTCAAAATGTTCGATAAATTTAATCGATCAGTTATGTTTTGCAGCTGCTTATTTTGTGTTTCTCGCAACCGTTGCTGCATTCACTGGTCAACACATTGTACGAAAATTGATAGTGTTACTCGGCCGGGCGTCACTGATCATCTTCATTCTTGCATTGACCATTTTCATTAGCGCAATCAGTTTAGGTAATAAATGTTCTTCACATTACAATTACGAATTCTTTTCGATCCATGAGTTGATGTGTTTTTGGTTTTACTGCAGGAGGTGTTGGGATTGCATACATGGTAGAAAAGCTTGAAAGGAAAGAACATATGGGTTTTGAAAACTTGTGCTATCACTAAGTTTAGAATTTTTGGAGAAAAGTTTTCTTGCAATATCATCACTTTTTGGTAGTAAATTTGTTTATGAATCTTGTTTATCTGCAAACCTTCTTGTTTTGTAGCAATGGAAAGCCTAATTTCATGAAATCTTTATGTTTCTTCTGTACAAGAATTTTGCAGACTTATTTAGTTATTTATAGAAAATTCAATTCAATGTGTGTCACTAGTTCAGTGACAATGAGAATTATTACTAATGATTTTTTTTTTTCTTGTATTAGAATTTTGAGTTTTGTTTTTCATCAATGGTGAATGAGTCTTTTAATTTTGAAGTGATTTGCTGTGAATTTGATTAACTTGGTGAATAATTTGAAGTGAATTATTTAAGAGTGATTTAAAGAAAGATATATATAGGGAATTTAATCAACTGCGGGCGTTCATAAAATGTCTGTTGGCTGGTATAACAACAGCCATATACCTGCTGCCAAACTAGGTAGTTGAGGGTTTTGTTTTTATAAAAAAAAAATCACACTATTCATAACAATGTGCAAGTCTACTGTTTAAAGGGAGGGATGACTTGCAGTTTTTAGATTTGAATCCACCGGTTAAAAAATAAATATATGTAGAATTGAATTTTAGGGACATTTGTACGTGGCGCACGCTCTTGGGTTGGAATTAGTCCACTGAAATAGTGGAAGTCTTGAAATGACACTTCAATTGTGAAAGTTTCAGTTGAAATATTTAGTTTCACGTGTTATTTGAAAGAGAAAATATCAAATCATTAATCACTTTTTTTTGTTTGGTTAGTGAAAATAAAAATTTAAAAAATGATGAAAATGAGGTTCTACTCACTACTTCATGATAGGGGTGAGATTATCTCTTTCTCATGGTTGGGTTGAGCTTATAATTATTTAACATGATAATTTTATAAAAATATTTTTTTATAAACAATAAAAAAAGAAAATAATTAAATAATAAAAAAACGATAAAAGATAAAAAAGAAAAATAATAAAAGATAGAAAAAGACAAAAACAATAAAAAAAATAAATGATAAAAAGAAAAAGATTAAAAAAATAAAATAAATACGGGTGTTTTTTAATCACCCACATAAAACCGTGTGATTGAAGTGGGACACCGAAGTCCTACTTCGGTCAAAAATTTTTCAGCCGAATCAAAGAGAGAAGTAAAAGACTTTAGAGGTGGTCATTTCCGCACTTTGGGTTTACTTCAGTTAATCAAAGTAGAAGTAGCATATCAATTCATACTTCCGTCACTTCGGCCTCTACTTCAGCCAACCAAATACATAACACGTCCATATTTAATTTTAAAATGATGAAAGAAAACATAGTTATTTATTTATTTATTTTCGGATGAAAATAAACAAATAAAAATTATAAAAACAAATTTTTATTTTTTTGCGGTATGTATATAAGCAATTGCCCATTTTTCTATAATTAAGTTAAAGATGTGTAAAACTAACAATATTCACATATCCAAGGGGTTATTTGCAAAAACTATGTCGATTTTACAAACTGCACCCTCCGAGTTTTATTAAATTCTCTCGCTTCCCCTTCTATTCTCTCTTGCTCGCCGGCACCATGAGCATTCGCAGCTTCGCAGTGCTCCAATGGCGCCTCTAATGCTAGTAGCGATGGAAGGATGAGGAGAGGGAGAAAAGCTCGCAAATGTAGCACTGTGAGCAGCTATTTTGAATCTCTTATATGTATTCAATTCATTCAATCAGTGATCAAGGCTGTGAAAGTCATACAAAATTCGGTGTCTTAGGTTGAATGAGATTGGATTAGGGTTTTGGAGTTTTATGCTAGAAATTGGTTCTTTTTAAGTGATTGTTTTTATTTCTCGTTTTACAAGTCTGTTGTGCAATGTTGTTATTCTGGCACGATTTTATGATTTTAATCCTCTGTTTGACTGTTTTGCCTAAATTCCATTGCTTCCTTTAGAACTATGTTTGGTTGAGGAGAATTGCAGGGATGAGGTTTGCGAGCTCACTAAAGAGGGAACATTATAAATTTTTCTTTTTTCTTTTTTCTTTTTTTCCCCATCATTTTTATTCATTTTCCCTAAATCTAGACGAATCCTTGTGATTTTCTGTAATTTTTGGTGACATACTGAAAGAAATTGGGAACGAAGTTCTATTTTTTCTGAGGAACAGGGCGTATTTTAGTGTATGCCCGTTCGTTGCCTGTACTCTATTTCAGTGACTGCAGCATGAAGTTTCAGTTTACAAAGAACTGGAAATGAATTGGCTGATCAACATAATTTTTGATGCACTATATAGAATTTTCCTATAAAGAAAAACTCATAGTTGATTTTTACCTAAAAGCACTCTATTTTACTGGTGAATAAATTCTAGGCTGACATCACGCTGCCTAGTAGCTCAGTTGCATGCGATATTGTGATGTTTGTTCTAGGTTATGCCATTGGCTGAGGAGTACATGCAGAAAAACTATTTCATGTCCATTTGCATGTGAACACTCTTGGTGATTAATGATTAAGTTTTCTCGCCATAAGCTCATGCCAAACTGAAACTCTAGACTCTGGTTTGATCTTTGAAGTATACCTGATATGACATGGTTCTTGAAAGAAAGGAGGTAGCCTGTATAAGAGAGTAAAGAAAATCTGATTTCATGAACTCTATCCCTCAAAGCCAAAGGGAGAAAAATATTCATCATATAGCTCACCTCTATGTCTAACAATATGAATGATTCTGTATACATAAAAAAACTTTGAAGGCCAGAATTTCACTTTTGTAATTTGCCATTTGGGCTTTACAGATGTAGTCAGTACACTCTGTGTATAGTTTGCAAATTAGTTCTGGCAAAGAAACTTACATAGAATAAAGCTTGCATGCCATCTGCTGTCTTCTTTAGAATTCCAACACCTCTCATCACACTACCTTTCCTACAATCCAACTTATACCGACTTGATGGTGCAACGCAACAACGACCTTTGAGATCTTAACAGGCATCTATATATTACACTGTGATGTTTAAATTCAAGATATCCAGTGCAAACTCATTGATTAGCATGTTCAAGATGTGCTTCTCCACATCCCTTACCACTTCATCTTTTTCTGCATCTGCAAATAGCATCATGGTCCACCCAAGATCCCACATGCAGTTGATATCTGGATTACAGTTTTGAATATCTCTTGCAAGCATCTTGTGCAGCATTTCTGCAGTATCATAGTCGCCACCCTCTTTTGTGATGGGGCATTTTAAGTTTTGAAGATCACCATTCAACTCTTGGATGAGATCATCTAAAGATCTCTCCCTTATAGGTGCAATAGATAGTCTCAAGGCGAAATTGGACTCTTCTCTTCTGTTTTTCCGTCTCATTACTTCATACACACAGTCTAGAGTGCCCTTACTGTCTTCAGCTGGGTATGCATTTTCACTTGCATGGAGAATGCCAATGGGAATCTCTAGTTTGAAAAGTGCTTGTGCCGTATTTAGAAAATTTTTGTTATTTACTACCATCTTCTTGAAGGGGCTTCCTTTCTCTGTAAGAGACTCCTCTTTGATATTTTCAGATAGTTCCTGTTTCTGCCATTTCACATGCTCAAAGTCTGTGTCCTGCATCTGCATGCTGTCAGTTGGACCTGGACAGGAAGAGTTGAGTTGAGATTAAAACATTTTGCACTTCATTTATTTCAATTGTTAGCATAATTTGAATAATCTGATGCTAGATCAGTTATCATACAATAGTTTTAAATAAAATATCAGCTCGTTGTCTTCTAACTGTATATATTGCTAGCTTGAGCTCTACAGCAAGAGAGAATTACCTTCGTGATCATTTTCCTTTATGTTGAATGACATTTCTTCAGTGTCTTCCTTTTCTGGGATATCTGGAAGTTGCTGAAGGACAGTTCTGATGGTTGGGCCATGGCTCTGCAGTAGTAATATTCAGGGTCAATCATTTTTCTCTAACAATTATGTTGCGTGTTAGTGCAAGCATTGACAATCACAAATTTATGGATTTTAGACTACAAGTTGAACAGTAAGACTTTGGAAATATTTGATAACATCTCCACTCTTGATTCCCCATCAAGATGCGCTCGATTTTGGAGGTGGACCACCAGTATAAAGCAATATTCACTTGTGCCAATCACACTAATTTTAACGTTGATAATGGTAAGATGATAAGGTTCATCAACATATCAACATGTTTCTTGCATTGATTGAGCATCCTGCTTCATTCAAAGCATGTTTTCTTACTAAACCTTAACTTGCAATCAACGGTTTAAAAATGGTGTCTCTTTACTTTTGGTTTTTTCTTCAGAATACCTGGTTCAACCATGCTTATACAGAAGTATGAAATTAGCTAGACTTTTTTTATTTTGTTCTGCAGCCGGAAATGAAGATGAAGATATGAAACTGTGAAATAAATTAAACTTACATTGTTCTCTACAGTAGCTTCATTGCTGGTTACCCTTAATTTCTCACAATCATCTGTGAGTGGACCACATGAAAGGGAGGTGCATGTCATTTCCTGTTGGAATTGGTTTTCTTGGTTCTCTGGTAGATCTATGAACTTCTCTTCTGTGGCTTTGTTATCGTTATCCTCGCATCTTTGTTCCTGTTCTTGAAAAACTGAAGACTGCTGCTTTAGTAGCTGGCCATTTTCATGTGGGGTGTCAATTTCATTTTCTTTTCCTACGACTTGTGAAACATCTGGCTTTTCTGTAGATTTAATGCACACAAAATTCTGGATTTTTGTTCTCTGTAGAGAATGTTTAGTCTTCTCTTGGTCTGTCGTTGAATCTGTCTTGAAGATTTTTCTGTCCAAGCCTCCATTTGATATTTTCATGCCCTCTTCATAAAAAGTGGATGCTTTCTTCACTAGTTTAGCTCTTTCATTATGAATTCTTTTCAGATTCTCCTTTTGTCCTGTATTATTTGCCTTTGTCGAACATCTATGGCTTGCTAAAACTGTCAAGTTACTGGAGAACTTCTTGGTGCTTGTCTCATCTGGATATTTCTCTAAGTTCTTCAACTTGAGGTCAGTTATTTTCTCTTCTTCATACTGCTGTTTGCTTTTTGCATCAGGCTTTGTTTCTTTCTCACTTCTGTTAACTGTAATTTTGACTTTTGATTTAAGGTCTTCATTTTGCAGCCTCACTGCATTGCCCTTCATGCTACTTTTCTGTTTTTGATCTCCTTCTTCATTGGTAACTTCCTCCTTGTGGCGATAATATGTTGCCACTGGGGCGGTATGTACATCTTGCGCAACACCATGGACTGGCTTTCTATTTCTTTCTTTGAACTTGTGTTGGTCTGTTTCTCTGTTCTCCTCCACCCTCTCTTCCTTCTTCTTGGCTGCCCTGGTTTCTTTCTCATGGTTCACGTTATTCATATCGATCTGCTTAATAATTTTGGCATGCAATCTTGAAGCTGGTTTCTTGTTTTCTGTGTGGTTTAGATTTCCCATATTTACCTTTCCATTGTCAGATACTGACTCAATGTTCTTTGCGGCATTTGTTTCTCTAATTCCTCTTTCTCCTGATACCTTGTTGGCATTGTCTGATCTAAACACCGCTTTTTCTGAATATGTCACCTTGTGAACTTTCTGGCCTGTTGACTACTGCATCTAAAGGCACATTCTTTTCCTTATCCAATACTCTCTTATTTATCTTTTGCTTCTCATTGCCCTTTGAATGTACCTTGATCTTTTTTGTCCCAGTGTCTACCTCCTTTCCTGGGTAGCAGTGGAAGTTCTTCTAGGCCCATTAGCTTTGCAACAACATTTGGTATTCTCACCTTCTCACTAGGTGGCCCACCTTTGCCACCCAGCTTATTGCTTTTTGAAGTGGAGGCACCATTCAATAGTGAAAATGTCTCTCCTCTGTGAGGCTTTTCACTTGTGTTTGTGTGCTGCATATCAGTTTTGGTACCTGCACCATAGCTCAGGGATCGTGTATGGGTTATAAATTGCATTGAAAAACTTGATGAACTCTTGTGGGAACTTGATTTACCAATCTTTGATTGTTCAGAATATGTTGCAACCAATGGATTTTGGCTCAATGTTGGTCTTCTTGTTGTCCCTTCCCATTTCACACAAGTATTTTGGGGATACATCAAACGAGAACCTAGGTCTGTCCAGTTGCTTTTTCTGATGTACTTTGTCGGAGGATGATGATTCATCTTCTTTTCCTTTCAGTAACCTGACCTGTCTCCCATTGGAACCAACCATGTAATCTGAAGCTTCTTGGAGTGTCACAAGCATTTTCAAAGACTCTTCCAAGTCCATTGCCCCTCTCAGGAGTTCCCTTCCAATGTCAATAGAATTCCTGCTAAATTGAAGCCCATCGGAGTGATCATTGAGGATTTTATTTAATTTCTGAACTCCTTTGGATACCTCTCCTATATGCAAATTGGAAAGAATGGGAAATCCATCTGAATTAAGCCTTGTGATATTTGACATGGATCGACCATTCATTGATCCATAGTTCATGATAAGTTCTATGTTTTGAAGTTTGCCAGTTTTGCTTAGTGCCAGTGCAAGGGCCATTGACACATCAATGTTTTGTTCGAGTCGTTTTGCTCCAAATGGGACGATGTCTTGTGACATTCCTTTGTCGCCTGGCGTCCTGTACTGTCTGGTACCAAGCCACATCTTTGTCACATCTGCCTCAAACATGTTTCTGCTACGCTGTATAGATTACCAGAAAACAAAATCAGTTTAAGGGTTATCATGTTTTCAGTTAAATCTCTTACAAAAATTGGGGAAACTTACAGACTTATTGGTGATTGCCTCTCCTGAATCTTGGAATGCTCGCTGGGAGTTCCTATATACTTCTAAAAGAAGATACCATCAAAAAATAATTCACTTGTTAAGTTAACTGTGTATTGATCTCTCAAGAAATTCTGAGAAGAGCCCTAGTCAAGCTAAAAATGTGCTCCTGAGAAGCTGAACTTCTAAATTTAGACTTGTTTTCTTCTAAGTCCTTATTTGTTGCGGAAACAATTGCAAATAATTATATGTGATCATTGGTATGAGTTCTGCAGGTTTGAATGGCAGCGTGTCAAGGTTTTTTTTTTAAAGTTTGAGCTAAGAGATGCTAAAGTCGAGACAGAACTGGTAATTTGAATGAGAGAGAAATCTCCTGCTCCCAATGATACCTTGATCTTATTTGGATTCGCTGAATGAGGTTCGATTATGGTGCCTATCATGCCAATAACAAGGTTGGGGAATCAAAATACTTTTTGTTGTAGGAAGGTAAGGAGTTCTCCTATTCATTAGTTGTCTATAAAAAGTGAAAAATATGTTTGATGGTAGTTTGATCCTAAACAACAAAAAGTGATGGCAGATATACAGTGACATTCTAGAGTGAAGATTCCAGCTCAGATCTAGTTCATAAGGTGAAAGACACCCTGTTCACATATGCTAGCCAACAAGGACATTGTATATCTCTGAGAACCACATGGTAACATGTTTACAAATTTTAGGCAATTGCATTTGCATTATACAAACAAGCTCATGTTGAATGTCAATGCAGTTTAGCAGAAGTACACAATGTACAACAATGAATTTATGTTATCACATTGAATTGCTGGTAGAGCAGCTAAATTGCATTCTCCAGTTTATACTCATCAAATAATTCTTTTCTGTAAAAACTTACTATCAGGAGCAGGAGGAGCAGCAGCCGAACGCTGTCTCGACGGAGCAATGCCCATCTTCTCCTTACGGAGGCGGATATCATCCAAAAGCTTCTGCGCAAGATCCGATCTCTTCGCCATCAGACTTCAAACCTGTCTCAGTAAGCTCTATAACACATCTCAAAACCTTACATTGTTTTGTTTCCTAGGTTTACTATGCAATATCCTTGCCTATGAATTTAGACATCAAAAATTTTTTGTGCTGTCCACCAAGTTGGTGGCAAGTTCACTTCTTTCAGTGATTCAATATCTATGTGGTGTATGGTAAGATGTCCACTCAAAAATACAGATTTTGAGTGGATTGTTTGACGTGAACGTTAGATGTTGTGAGTATCTGAGTTTCACCCCATTTTAAGCAAAGCAAAAGGGTTGAGAGAAGGGGACTTGCATGCTAAGTTTCTTTCTATTATGCTTGGTTATGTTATCTCTAGTTCTTGTTTGGATTGTGATTTATAAAAATAATTGTAATAAAAATAAATGAGTTTTTAATTTTAAGTGTGATATATACTTGTTTTGCTTTATGGTATCATGTCTCTCAGTGTTGATCATGAGGCATACATCAGTTAGGAATGAGATATTAATCAGTACTATTAATTATTAATTATTATTTCTTGATTTCTTGATTTCTTACTCTCTCATTAATGACTTCATTTCAGGTATTCAAAAAGTTTGATGAAAAAGGAAAAGGTTAGCTTTGTGAAACTTTTCCTTTTCTATTTTTTGTTTTTTTCCTTATTTTTGCTTGCTTGCCCTTATAAAATTTTAAAATTAGGCATATATTTTTCTAGAATTTCTCCTGTCATCATACACATCTAAAATATTTAAAATTATATATATATATTAGTTAGATATTTTTTAAATCTTTTATAAATTTTTTAATAAATGTGATAAGTAATGTACTCTCAACCGATGTTCTTATAAAATGAATTTATATTTTAAAACATGGATGGACATAGAACTCTTCAAATTGCTACTCCATTTCTAATATATGTTTGGAGTTTTTAAATTTAAATACGGCAATCACGGTTAATCAAAGGGGTAAAAGAGGAAGGGGTAAAAGAGGTATGCATATGAATTAAGAATTGACTATCCAAACAGTGAGATATGTCTTCAAACAATGATATACGTATGAAATATGTTAAGTTTGAATTGCGAGTCTGAATCTATATTAAGAACTTGCTATTATTATTATGTTAATTGAAATTTAAATTTAAAATATTTATTTTTTATTTTTAATGAGGTTAATGCCTTGGTGGCGGAGTTTTTCACTTCTTTCACATGACAAATGTTTTTTCCTTAAAAAAAAATGCCGTAGATCTTAAGTCCCATTCAAAAGATCTGACATTGCCAACCCAAGTACACAGACAAAGCAACATGGTCCATGAAAATGAATGCGCATCACACGTGTGCATCCACATCTATCTTTAAATCTTTTAATAAAAGACTTATTTATTAAGATCATCAAACATCTCAGTGGCATCTTTTGCTTGATTTTTATGTTTTATTTTTACTCTTAATATTGTCTAAATGTGTACATAGATTGGGAAACTTTATATAGTTTCATAATTTTAAACCCTTCTTGGTTTCTGCTATTTGTACAAGTTTTCCATATCTTTTATTTAAAATATATATATATATATATATGTTTTTTTGAAAAACATTCATGCATGGGAGAACCATGCAGAGAAGCTGACACGTGGTAGCCAAGGCATGCAACAAAGAGCCACGTGGATGCACAGGTGTCTGTCTAAAAACTCTATATTTTCCTTCTATAATTTCATTCTTTGATTGATTTGATTTATTTATTTGTTTATAAATCTCATCTGAAGGCTGGTAAAAGATTAGTAATCAGGACAATAGAGCATGATTTGCAGCCATTCAGTGCGTGCAGTTCGTGGCATTGGACGTGCTTCATCACTCCCTTGTTCTCCTCCTATCTTTCACAGAATCACTGTTCTTAGTTTTCAAGTCAAAAGCAACTCCAAAGATCAGGATCAAGATCAAAATATGGAACCCAAGAACCAACAACAACCCTACAGGTAATATATATATTTATTTATATATATATATATCTACATAAATATTTATACTCCAAAACCATTCCCTCATTATTTTTTAAATTTTTTCTCTTTTCCTTGTGTGTTTATATATATGTGTGTGTGTGTGTGTTCAAGGTTATTGTTTCAACCATTGCAGTGATTCACAGTAATTAGTGTCCAGATTTTGTTTCCTGGAGATATGAAAATATAGATATAGATATTTTTTTACCAAGATGAGTGGCTAGCCATTTAAGAAAAGGCAGGGGCTGCTACACCAGCCTTATGGCACTGATCATCCATACACAATCACTACTCATACTCTTGTGGATCATCTATACATAATCACTACTCATACTCTGGAAACGTGCTATCACTCATCATTCGAACTAAAAGTTCGATTATTCGAACTGTGATCATTTTCACGTCAGTTTTCACGATGATTCGAACTCTCTCACCACTTGTTTCTTATAGGGACTGACTGAAAATATAAATGTTTATATTCATATATTATTCATAGTTGGTGCACAGATATGGAATTATAGATGTTTATGGTTGTTGTTTCAGTGATGTCATATGATTTACTCAGGTGGATGGACAAAGTGAAAATTAATTCTGTGATTGGTGTTCCAAACTTTTTCCATTTTTATATTATCATTCTCATTCTATTCATATTTAGACATGCTTGTTAGCAGTGTTGTTTACCTTAATGAATTGCTTATGATACAAAATTATCTAATGAAAGTTTTATAACTTGATCAGGGATGTAATGTATGATTCATTTGGGGATGGGTATGGCACAAGGTCTGATGAAGAAGGATTTGGTGGTATTTATGGAAGAAATCAAGAATTATCAAAAGAGAATGAACCCAAACCAAAGCATAGTGAAAATCATGGTAATTTCAAGAAATCCAAATGGAATATATCACTAATAAAAGCATTTCTTTTTTACCTTACCTTTTTTTTTGCTTCTTTTTTCTCTGTCTAAAGGTATGATTTTATTTTGATTAATTTTTAAGCAGAATATGATACATCCCAAGGAAGTGAAGTCAAAGAAAAGGAGAAAGCTAGGCATCAACCACATGTGAAATCAGAATAAACTCCTTTTTATTTTCAAGCTTGAAATGAGAGGTTCAGTTGTAGTGTTTGTTGTTTTGCTTTTTATTTTTTTTCTTTATTGTGTTGTGGAGGAGACTAGAAGTTTGTAATTTATGGGGTCACCTTTCCCCACTTACAATAAAATTCCAGTAAGAACTAGGGTTCTATCTATGAATTCTAAAGCAACCTTTTCCATTATTAATGCAGAATATTGTGAAATTAGTTTGAGAGTTTTGCCTATTTTTTATAAAAGTTGTGATGATTTTGTTATTAAATATTTTAAGTTCTTTTTTCTCACCTTGTTTTTAGTTTAATTTCGGTTTGAATTATGGGTTAAAATAATTAAATAACTATTAGAAATGAGACTATATCTCCTTATATTAATATAAAATTATTATTTTATTTTATTTCATTAGCAAATAATGAGAGATGAAAAAATATATATACATGTTTTTTTTTGGTATTTTATTTAAGGTGTGTGTACATACATATAGATATTTCTAAAGGTGTTCATCACAAAAGTAGAAGTATATATTAATTTTCATTTATAATTTTATGATAAACATACCGTAACGTCTAAAAAACATCCCTATGTTTTATTTTTTTAATTTTTTTTAATTCGAAAAAATACCCAGAGTTTCTCCCATCATCAAAGTTATTCCAAAAAGACCATTCTAAGCCTTAGGACAAGATAGTAAATTCCAAAGATAACTTGTCATTTATCTCTTTACCTATAGTATATCCATATCCCTATTTATATAAACTAAAAAAATACAGAAATTATGTAAAATTTTTGCATATTTTTAAAGTGAATACCTTTTTTTCAAAAAAAACAAAAACAAAAAACACTTACTGCTCTTTTGGGTTTTGGTAACATAAAGACTGATTGCAATAAGTCAAAAGACAGTAAGAGACTTTTGTAGAGGTATACCACCAAATAAAAAAATCAAAGCAAGATTAGAAAAAGTAACTATATTGATGAGATTAATGTATACTTTATTTTAAATTAGAAACAACAAGAAGCCAGGCACATAAAATCATACAAGAACCTACATACAAGAACAAGTACTTTAAAGAAACCAAACATAACTATCATACAAGAACAACTAGTTCGTTTGAAAGAAAACTAAAGTTTGCGAGAAGTTTTACAGTTCATTGGAGCAGAGACACTCGTCCACAAATTGCCGAAGATTGGGATTTTCCAGTGCTGCTGCAACTCTTTCCTTGTCATTCAACTGCTTGTTAACTGAATCACCAAAATTCAAAACAACATTTCTTAAGTTCCTCTTTTGTTGATCTGAATTCAGTACAAAAGATATTCAAACACTCTTTTGACTTCATGGCATCCAGTTAGTTCTATTTGAGTTGTGTTTTTTTTTTATCAACAATATGAGCAGCCTAAAAAAGCAGAGACGCGCACAAATCTGGGCATAGTAAGTAGGAACAGGGTCTACGCACACGTAAGTGCTAGAATCATCAACACATAATTACTACTCACACTTTTAAATATGTGCCCTTACCCATGATTCGAATTCTCACCACTACCAATAAATCACTTGGTCATTGGTCAGTTAGTTACAATCAGTTCCATTTGAGTTCATTGACAGGAAAAACAGATGAAATCAGGTGTTTTGGTTGGAAGTCTTTGGAGATAAGGGATTTCAACTTACATAAACCCAGTTCTATAGTCATGTCTTAGAAACTAAACAATTGATTTGTATTGAAATTGGGATTTGGAAGTACTGGAGCTCCACATGAGGGCAACCAAACATTAGTTGCAAAAAAAATATAGGATTAAAGTCACTGATGGCCCTTAATTTGAGAGGTATGATTTGATTTGGCCCTTAAAATAAAACTAAAAATAAAAAAATAGTTCACTTGGCACCCTAAATGAGGCAGATTAGTTTATTTTAGCCACTCCATCTGAGGTGGGCTCGCACATGATGACACTTGATGACTTTTCACTGTCTTTGATGGCCCCTTTTCACACATCTTGAAGCTAAAACCATCTCTTCTATTTTGGACCTAGACTCTTACAATGGGTTCATTTCAGTTTTCTATGAGTTCCTCCATAAATGCTTTCCTTATCTAGCCCCTACAGTCAATTCAAGAGGGGATTTTCTTTTCTCTTTTTTTTGGTGAGATGTCCTCCTCGAGTTAATTCTAATCTTGAACAAACATATGACAATATGAAATTCAATGGGCACTATCAAGAAGATGATTCATCAAGATTACACATCATCAGTTGTAAATCTTTCTCCAACCTCCACTTAAATTTTTGTACCACATAAACATAGAATTTAACACTAGCTTCAAAGTACTTAGAGATGCAGTTCACACAGTATGAGAAATAGTTAATGTAACTCACTACATGAAAATACTTGCCCATCAATTCCTCTACATAACAGCTGAAAAGGACCAGAAAATAATTTCCAAGATGAAATTGCAGAAGAAATAGCTCAATAGGTTGTCACAATACGCTTAACCCAAAAAAGCCCTTGAATGCTTTTCACAAATAATGACCTTTCTTTCACTACTCAACCATTCTAGAAAAAGAGTCCAATAAAATTATATGACTCATGATGTGCAGCCAAAAATTCCCTTGTGATGGATGAAAGTGCAACATAGTATTTACCAGCTAAGCCCACCTGAGCTCATATGGTAAAAGCTTCAAAGAGAAAACAAATGACTCAAAAGGAACTATTTTCTTTGAAAGTAATGTGGAGTTACTTTGACAATAAAAAGTAACAGTAAAATTAGTTAACTCGAAACAAAAAGTACAAACAACAATCAACATGTAATGAGCCTAAAGACTGACTTGATTCAATGACATAATAGAGACAAACAAAAAGTCTCTAAAGATCTCAAAAATATTGAAACATTTACAATCATAACACAGTAACAGTGGCTTAAGAGAATAAAATGACATCTTGTAATCTAGAATTGGCTTTCTTTTAATGGGGGGAAAAAATCACTTCCTACATAGTAAGGTGTCCACTACAGCATGAAGCAATGAGCCACAATATATAAGAAGAAAACAGTGGCTATTTTTTATTTCATGAGTAAATCTACCACTACAGTAAACAAGGGTACAACCTGATGTTAGATATGGAGCATTTCTACATCTTATCAATGGCTGATATCCTGTAACCGAAATATTTGCACATGCATGCTACAATCCATCAAGTATTGCTTACAAATGAATCGCCTACAGTAATCCTTTTTAAGAAATCAGCTAGAACTTATCTTTATTTATTTTATTTATTGTTATATATTTATTTTTGGCATACCTGATTCTTCATTTGCATGAGACCCAGGAGAGACATTGATGTCAACCTGCAGTAAACACCAAGTTGTCAAAAGGCATTAAACATGTGAAGATAAATAAAATAAGCAATATGTGCTGTGCAAATATTAACAAGTGGCAATGAATCCAGCAACATCCTGATATCCATTCATTTTGTAGGAAAGTAATTGCAAGGTCTAAAAACACTCTCAAAGGTTGAAGATAGAAATCAATGAGTTTTGACCAGAAATTTCACAAAATTATACATCCTTGATCTTGAGACTTAATGCTTGAGCTACTAGCCTACACACTGAAGATCTGTCTACAGAATACTAAATGTACTTTGTTAAGAATCAGACAGTTTAAAAGATAGAGAAACTCTGACAGATTTGAATTCAGCTTCCATTCCATCTCTAAGTATGCGACCTCATTCTAAATTTCAAGGCGATAATGTTTTCTACATCACAATTTCATGGTTCTTATTTTAATCAATCTGTCAGAGCTCCAGCAAATCCTATGCCTTCTCTAAGCCTGAAATTTTGGATAGAGAAATTCATGTAGAAAAACACATAGTAATCGACATAACCATTCTTATCAATATGCTACAAGAATCACTGCACTCTGCAATTCTCCATCTATAATGAACTAAAAACTGTGATTTTACAGAATACTTAAAAGCAAGAATCCTGAACTCAATAGTGTTAATTTTAAAGTATAATTAGGTTAAATACAGACCTTGAAATGAGGAGGAAAACAACACATCAACTTGACCCTCAAGCACAAACCAATAACAGTAGCCATACTGCAATGTTGAACAGTTGGAGTGAAGGTAATTCTACAAGAACAGAATACATCAAGACATTATTAGTCATAAGAGACAAATTTCATAACCACTACATGTTTCATCACAGAGAAACCATAAAATCCAAGACTCTATTTATAACAACCAATTAAGAAAAAAATCCCACAGATCATATGCCACTACATGTTTCATCACAAAGAAACCATAAAATCCAAGATTCTATTTTTTAACAACCAATAGAGAAAAATTCCCACAGATCACATATAATACACCATTAACAGCTTTTAAAAAAAAAACTTAAAAAAGTAAGAACAAACATAGATCAATGAGCAGATAAAAATCAACGACCTTGACATACTAAAGGTAAGCAAACAAGAAAACGCATTCAGAAAACACGAAAATTGAACAAATTAAAACCAGCTAGGGTTCAGAGAATTACAAGATGCGGCCGAGCTTCTCGTCAACGGTGATTGAATCCTCAGAGAGTACACTGAGCTGCTCCAGTGAGTAAGGGTGCTCTGGATCCCTAATATCCCTCACAAAATCTATAAACCCAAATCAAGAACAATCAATCAATCATGGTAGAGATTGAAAGAGAGGAGGAGAAGGAGGGAGATACCGAAGATGTCGAGGGCGTCGACGTCGGAGTGAGGATCATCGGAGCGGGCAACCCTCTCCTTCTTCGCGTGCACGACCGGGTTCGCGTTTATCAGCCCCGGCGTCATCTCTCAATCCCTCCTCTCAGTTCTCACTTGTAACTTTCAAAAAAGTCTCTCAAGCCCTCAACTTGACCACCGTGGGATATTTTTATATGGCAAAATATCATCAATGGACGACGAATAAATTTACCTACAATTATCAGCCGTTGAATCGCAATATACGGTGAAAATCAATGTATAATTATTAGTCGGTGAATCTCGATTCAACTACTTACATTAATAAATAATAATACTGTATATTATGTTACTCCTGTTCTTTTTTATCTGTCGTGAATAACTGAATCTCATATGCCAATAAATTTAGTTATTTCACAAACTTTTATAGAAAATTTGTTTTTTTTTTTATAAAATTACCCATAATGTATATCTTCACATTTCTCTCTTATATTTAATTCAAAAAAAATTGAATAAAGTGTTAGGGTAATTTTAGAAAAAAAATAATAATAAATGCTTCTTGATATTAGAAAATGACAGATAAAAAAAAACATGAGTTTACGACAGATAAAAAGGAACGGAGGGAGTATATTTGTTGTTTGTATTAATTCCTGTTTATCAATATTGGTTATTCAATCGAGATCCAATGACTGATAATGGATATCTGTACATAAATGAAAGGTCCTATTTTTATATTATATATATGTATTTAAAAAAATAGTAATATAGGTATGTTCCTAGATTAGTGATCTCTAGAGACGTTTAATTACAGTTGTTGGATCATTATCAAACAGTTGTTTGTTATATAAATACTATACAATTTTTACAGTTCATACTTACTATACGATACTGTAGAACACGTTTTTGTACTATTTAGATGATCATAGCTGTCGGATTAGACGTCTTTAGATTTCAAATTTAAGAATATAATTAATAAATCTAATGTTTGTGGATCAACCACATCTGCTCTATAGTGTTCGTTGTGATGCATCAGTACAATATGATAAATAATATTCGCACAATAATACATTCATAGTCATTGGATCAACATTCAATTAGTATATAGTTAATTTTGACTCATTTCAAAATAAGTACGGTTAGCGAACATGATCAATCACACTTTTTATCTCGTTCCTTATATTTGTCTCTCTTGCTCTATATATATATATATATATCTATATATATATATATATATATATATATATATATATATATATGAAAACAATAATTTTTTTTTTTTATAATCATTTGGCCCATTTGCCACTTCAAGTAATAATAAGTATTGTAATGCCAAAATAGCTAGACCGGTCTTCATGGATATTGGGCCCCAAAGTAGAATTATATATATATATATATATACATATATAATTTTTATTAAATAATAAATTATATAATAAGAAATTATGGGTCACAGATTGATGGTGAAATACAATTAATATAATTTAATTTTATAATAAATTAATTAAATAAGATAAGTTTTATATTCTAGAAAAAATAAGTAAGATGTTTACCAATGTAGTTACGTGTATTAAATAATAATAAATAGAAATTTAAATATAAGTTTTTAAAAAAATCATGAATTGTGGTGGCTCTAAGAAATTATGGGCATGTGTTGATGATAAAATAAAATTTATGTAATTAAAAATTATTATAAATCAATTAAATAAGATAAGTTTTATAATTTAGAAAAAAAAACTGTAAAAAATATTAACAATATGATTTTGTGATAAAATAATAATTAATGAAAACTTTAGATGTAAAATTAAAAATTTTTAAAAAATGATAAATTATGATGTCCTCATTAATCATTGGTGACATATATTGATCACCACATTAAAATAGGGATTACATCATATTTATATAATGGCGTGAAAAAAAATAAAGATATTAACCAAGTTTAAATCCTAACTATTAACACATTTAAACTTGCATTGAAAAATAATTGAGAGAAAATGTATTAAACTGGAGCCGAACTCATTTAAGACCTTAGGCACCTATGTCTGGGGTTGGCACTTGATTATTAGATTCATATTTCTCAATATGTATGCATATAGTGTGCTTGTATGTATATAAATATACATTTTATTAGTGAAATTAGATGAATAAAAGGTACAAAATGACATTTTAAAAATACTCTTGTTTGTTGTTTATTTTTCATTTTAAGGATAAGAATATTGGGACAAAGTATATGTACATATGTAAATATAACTGCTGTTAGATTTACGTACACATATACTTTCTTTTAAGATTATATATTTAATTTATACAATATCTGACAATTTAAAATTTTATAGATAACCTCTGAAAATTTTAATATATTTCTTTGAAAGTATTTTACTTATAATTTGTGCCAACTCCTAATTTTTTATGAGTAGCCCGTTTCTTCACAAAATACATAAATAGTCCAAACTCAATATTTAAACAATATTTTATTTCTTATTTTTCTTAAATTATGAATAAATCATAAGAACTTTAAAGCGGAAAAATAAATAAAATACCAATTTATCTTATTTGAAATGGTAAAATAATATTTTATTAATAAAAATATTTTATAATTTTTTTTTTACAAAAACGACAAATATCATAAAAGACAGATAAATACATAAATACACCACAACCTTTAAAAATTCACCTATAAGACAAGTTAATACATGAAATAATAAAAGGCTATCATATACACATGCACCCAAAATATATCATGAATAATAAATTCACAATAATAAATAACTTTTTGAGTGATGAAAAATACAATTCCACATAAATAATAGATAAACAATACAAATGAAAATATTAAAATGGTCAGAATAGATGTGTAAATAAAATCTTACATATGAAAAAAAATCTATGAAAAATGAATGTACATATCACAATAATTTCTCAATTTGCTTAAAAATTTCACTTACAGAAAATATATATATATATATATTATTACTTTATTCTCTCAAATAATCTAAAAAAGAAAACCCAGAAAAAAGTTGAGCAGGAAGGAAATAGATTATCTGCTCGTGATCTGTAACTTATTACAAAAGGCCAATAAATAAATAAATAAATAAATAAAAATTGATAATGAGACCAACCAACACAACCGTTCCGGTCTGATCCAACCACAAAAATCAACAACACATTAATTGTACACTTATTCACATGTCACAAGCCTAGCAGCATACAAGTATGTCTGTGTGTATTGACATCAATCATGATTATTTAAATTAAAAAAAAATTTGATTCTTAGAATCAGGATATATACTACCAATAAATTGAAGATATTAGCTTTTCATGCCACCTAAATTGATTAAAAAAACATACTCCACTTAATAAAGTTAGTTGATACTTGATTAATACTCAACTTAGCCTAGTCCTATGGATGCTCAAGTGGAAAACTTAGAATTAAGTATTGTGATGCAATAAACTGGGCCCATATGTCCGGGATTAGCTCCTTTGATTCTCAAATTAGATTAGAGTTGCACCAACACCAGTCACATCAATGGTTAATTCACCATTAATTATTTGTTTAAAGTATGTAAAGAGCAATCTTTAGTTGCAATAAACAAAAACAAATTCAAATAACAAAAGAGGAAGATGTAGTTGACCGGACCACACACTAACACTAGGTCTTTTCCCAGCTTTTCTATCCACAAGAACATTGAAGAGGATTTGTGGAGATAGAGCTGGTGGGTGGAAGGAGCATTTCACAAAGTCTTTTGATTAAAAGGTGATATTTATGGGTGTTGATAAAGATGCAATTTTTGATGACTAGACCCTGAGATGGAATTTCTTGTCCCAAGCTTGCTAATGTTTTTGATCTCTATGTAATGTTTTCTGTTAGATAGAAAGAGCAAGAGATTCTAACCTCAGAGAGAGAGAGAGTCATATCCATCTTTAATTTGAGTTGTTTGGCTTCATTCCTTTGAGTCTCTGGTTTTGATATATGAAGGCCTATGGGGAAGAGGAGGACCAAGAAAAGACTGGATTTATTGACATCTGATCAGGCAGCAGCTCCCCAGGAAGTTCCTAGAAAGAGAGGTCGACCGCGTAAAGTTATAGCAGTGAAAGAGAAAGCCGATCAGGAAGGCGATAATATACCTGATGAAACAGGAGATGAGCAGCAACAGCAGCAACAAGAACACCAACAAGAAGAAGCATCTTCATCCCGAGATGCTGGCAAAGACGAAGAGAAAGCTATCCAGGAGCAAAATCAAGAAGACGAGAAGCCGAGTAGCAGTAGAGGGAGAAGGAAAAGCCGAAAACCTCTAAAGAGCACATGAAGACGTCTATCTCTATAATATGCGTATTTGCTTACCTCGTCTTTTATTCACTGGTTTGTAAATACTCACGATTTGTTTGTGCAAGTAATTGTAAAGCCTGCCTGGCCTGCGGAAACAAAAAAAGATTAGTTTCCATTAATGACCTCAGTGAAGAAATAGTAAGCGCTTACTGTAGATGTAGCCCCATCTTCAGCTTCCTTGCCATCATGTTTCAAACCATAAATAATAACTGGATTTAAATAAAGAGCCATTTGTACAACAATTCAAGATTATATGAATAACAATGGGCATACATGAAATCGAGTTATTCTTTACTTTTAATGAAAATGAAATCATTTACCATCCTGCAGGAACAATATAGAAAATAAAACTACAATAGAAAACTGAGCGTGTTCCGGTTGCATAAAAAGCAGTTAGACTTGCATATCATGCTAAGTCCAGGATTGCAGATGTGTTAATTAACACAGTTTCGCACCAGTTAACGAAGCCTCTGCTATCTTCGGGCCGCATCTCCGTGGCGTCTTTCTTTCTTGTATCGTGACTGATGTGGATCAAATCCTCCTTCATCTGCACCGTACACAGCCCAAGTAGGTGTTGGAGCCATGTAGTCTTCACTTTTGAAAGGTTTTCCCAATGCCACCTAAAAGCCATTAATAAGGACTTGCTCTAAGCTCTCATTGAATGATAACACCTAGAAATCAAGTTACTATGGGAGGAGGATGGTGAATCTGTTACCAGCTCATGGAATCGGTCATAGTCGATCCACGTATACCACTGACCATTTATCTTGTACTTATCAACCTTCGCCAAAAGTACACAGCAAGAATGCACATGCTCACAAGCAACTTCATATTCACCATTGCTTTTGGCAGCCATGGCTTCTGAAAAGGCTTTAACGTCAGAATGCCACGGTACATTCTCCATTGTCAGCTTTGAAGTGGCAGACCTGTTAAAAGTTGGTAAAAACCCAAGATGAAAAATGGATGTGATTTAGATAATGCCTAGTAAGAAAAATATGATCTACTCACGAGCCACAGTATGTGACACCCTTGATTTCAACTAAATCAGGCTTCCCAATTGACAACAAATTAGAATATGCATCCACATCTTCTGCATTCCACCCTTTAACAAGAGTTAGCCGGTACACCGTTCTTTGCTCTTTGTCTCGCAAAGCTCTCAGTGAATCCTATTATGAAGAGATTATTGCACTAAAACCATGCAAGGGATTTGCAATCTAAGCTAATCAGCAAAATGGGGAAAAATACTCCAAATGCAAGCTTATTTCAGCTGTTGCAATAACCTTTTGTTAAAATTCACATTATCTAACTAACAGAGAGAAGCATAAAAAAATGGGGGTGACTCGTGATGAGAAAACCTAGAGAGACAGCTGCTTCAATCAGATGGATAAATGACCAAGTGTTAAAACATTATCAGGTCCAGATGCTTTGGCCCTGCCTTTTCACAGTTCAGAAGCCCCCAAATATAACAAGCCTAATTAAGACACATGTCTCTTCAAACCATCAATATTAGCTTGATATAAAGATAATACAATACACTCTAATTTACCCTTTGAATGCTCCTTCAATGGATGAAATCCCTAAACTGAAGTGAACATTACATCTTTGGAAGATATCATAAATGTTTCTGGGAGATAGCATTAAGTGTTTCTGGCATATATGTTACTTCATATTAACCTCAAAAACTAACATTCTTACTTCTTTTTGACAAAAGAGACAAAAGTGTACTTCATAAGCATATACACATAAAAACATGTAAGAAACAAAACATGAGAGTGTAAGGGCATACAAGAAAACGCTCCCAAAAATCACCAAAGAGTGGCCTATCAATAGCCTTCAGGCTCTCCTTTGAAGCAGCATCTACACTTACATATAGCTGTTATCACCCAGTAGTGGTCAACAAGATAAAAAAATGGTAATGAGTAATAAGCATTAAAAGCTCCAAACCAGCAAGCAAAATACAACCAAGATATGAGGAGCACCTGGGTAACTGGTTTCAACATCTCAATTCTTTCGGGGAATTGGGCATTTGTAACCAAAAAGGTAGAGATATGTCTCCGATGCAGCTCATCAACTATGGTATTTATCTCCGGATACATAATAGGTTCACCAACGAGGGATAATGCACAATGCCTAGGAGAAAGACCTTCTAATAATCGTTCCTGCTTTACTCCTGATAGAAACAAGAAGGATAAATCAGACACCATAATTAATTGGCTTCTAGTGGACCATGAAAGTATACACTCGTGAATCATATAGGCATGAGATGTTACGTGCACCCTCATCACCAAAAACTATATCTTTCCAAATTGCTCTACAACTGGCAAAACCTGCCAATCTCTTTTGGAGAAAGCAGTTGTTGTCTGATTCAATGATCAGAGATGAGCAGAACAGGTAACGAACAACCTTACTGAGGTTGTCAAAGCACTACAGGTACCAAGATGAATAATCCAAATAAAAAGAGGACCATTATCTCATCTTGATATCTTTTGACTAATGGTTTATATCAACTAATCAGCCATTTCAGTGCATCCAAACATAACATAAATTTTGTCAAGGTCAAAATGAGTAATGGCTTTGCTGGGCAAGAACCAAGCTACATAGAAAATTTCAGCAACATCAGTCACCAGAATACCAGATATGGAATTTAGGTCCCGTTTGGATCAAGGGCTCTTACTTTTGGTGCATACACATGTTTAGCTATGCACCAAAAGAATTAGGAATAACGTTTCCCCAAAATTGGGGGAATGAGCATTACTTACTCTCTAAATTACAATTTTGACGCTGAGCAAAAAAAAAAAAATTGACATACTTTACAATTTTGTCCACCTTTTTATTAGATATTTGTTTATTTTATATAAAAGATACTTAAAGATTTAATTATATTAATCAAAGTGTATAATGGGCAAAGTGAATTATTTAATTAAATATTTAATGATAATAATTAAACTGAATAATAGTTAAAGTAAAATATTTAATTAAAAAAATTAAAATGAATAATTACGTTTAAATTATTTTATAAATAAATAAAATTTAGTTATTATTAAACATAATTGGTTGTCTTATACAATATCATTTATTTACATTAAAAGGCACAAATTTGATTTTACCACATTTCTCTCTTAATTTTCATTCCCAATACGTATTCTTTTCAACCAAATATTGTTTTCATTCCCATCCCCGTCCCTCCATCCCCAATACCATCCCCATTCTTCGTTCCATTCCTATTCCCATTCCATGAACCAAACAACCCCTTAAACCAACTTTTTTAAATCTTAAATTGCTTTCATATTTCTTTTACCTATGCTAAGCAATTTTCTTTATCTTAAGAGAAAAAAAATTGATAAATGGAGATGTCCTTAATAATGGTATAATGTAAAGACAAGGAAAGGAAAGAACTTCAAAGGAAAACTTGCACAGCAGGTTCTAAACACAATTGACTTCCATTACCATCAAGAAGCAGAAATACACACCTGGGACACCTTTCATTTGCTTGATCATCTTAGTATGCTGATCGATGGCGCCATTCACAATTTCCAATGGTTCATCCATCTTCCATCGCCAGCTTTTTCCAACAGGATTTGTATGATGTCTCCAACAGAAAACACATTTATTTGCACAAGCCAAACTCGGAGTTGCTTCCATGCACCTGTTTCATTATATAATCAAAAACTTGGAGATACATAAATAGATACATAGAATTAATAAAATATTGAGCTAATGAATATTTGATCATAAATGGAAGAAAAAATAAAAAATTATCCACAACAAGACTATAGTGCTACACATACCCATGTCAGCAATAATATCATCAATAAGCCAGATTTTTTTTGTCATGCATTGTTCTCAATCTTAATGATAGTGAAGAAGTAAGCACTTTCCCTTCTTTCACACAATTCATAAAAACTAATTCCAAGACCTAAACTCCTGTGTTCCTCCTCAGAACTATTTGAACCAGTAGATAATGAGCAGTCAATTTATTGCATCCCATTTGTTGGGGAAAGCAATGTCACCTTTCTAGCGGTACCAGTTCTCTTTCTTTTTTTATTAAGTCAAATGGATCCTAATTCTTAATCCAACATTTGCTATATACAGCGGACACACTTAACTAAATCTGCTACTATTCAAGATTCTGATCACATACAATTTCCATGTGTTTCTATAAAGGCATGCCCGCAGTTACAACATTTTAAGTCAATAGAAAAGGATCTTAGTTCACATATATGTTCCCAAAGGAAGGAATACCACTTGATTGATATCCCTTGGTCAAATGTAGCTAGAGAAAGCTTCCATTTCATCTTCCTAGATTCCACTAACATAACACCTCACTACCTACGAATGCAAAAAA
The DNA here is from genome assembly GCF_009730915.1 of Dioscorea cayenensis subsp. rotundata. Lineage (NCBI taxonomy): Eukaryota > Viridiplantae > Streptophyta > Magnoliopsida > Dioscoreales > Dioscoreaceae > Dioscorea > Dioscorea cayenensis. The sequence goes on from NC_052478.1 coordinate 21,489,307, forward strand.
GAACTAGAAATGAGATAAGAAGCCATCACCTGTGACTTTCTATCCCATAGAATGAGTGCTTGTAGCATCCTCCACGACCTCGAAGCTGTGACTTAGTCCATCTACAGAGTTTAACTCCACTATGAGTACCAATAATTTTATATCCCTGAACATACAATCATAATCAAAGTAAAACTATCAGCTTGATCCAATGAAGCATAAGAATTTCAAAGCAAGAGCAAAAAGTCACCTGCTTCTCCAAGCTCGCCCTGATGACCGGAGTCACCATTTCCTTAACTCCATTCTCCCCATTCTTCAAAACCCCATTTGTCAAAACCCCAGAAGACCTCCTCGATGGAGCCTTACCGGCAATATCCTCCATATCAACAGCCTCAGGCTCAACCACCTCCTCATCTTCATCATCATCCTCTTCCAATCCATCAAACCCATCACTCTCAGCTCTCACATCCAAACCCTTCTCATCCTCCCCAACACCACCACCACCACCACCACCACCACCCTTCAACAACTCCAAAACCCTCCCACTCCACGACTCAAAAACCTCATCCAAATCCCCAGAATCCACATCCCCCTCACAAACCGGCACCATCTCCACCGCTCCAAGCGCCCTAATCCACCTCGCAAAATCCCTCGCAACAGCATTGAAGCTCTGTCCATACGACCCTGACCCAACCCCAAACACCGCAAACCGGCAACGAGACAAAATCAAAGACCCAACCCGGAAATCCTCCGCACTCTCAGAAAGCCAGCGAGCAAGAAACGCAGCATTCCCGGGGGGCTTCCCATCCTCCCAAGTCGAGGCGACAATCAACACAAGGGTTTCTCGCTGTAGATCCTCAGGCTCATACTGCCGTGGATCAACGAGATCAACGCCAAAGCCGGAGGAACGTAGCAGTAAAGCAAGGCGGCGAGCGAGGGCTTCAGAGGTGCCAGTCTGGGAAGCAAAGAGGATCTTAGGGTTAGGGTTTGGGGAGGAGGAGAGGCGGCGGAGATGCCGGAGACGGCGGGATTGGTAGAAGAAGAAGAGGGAGGAGAAGGAGAGGAGGGCGGAGAGGGCGAGACGGGCGGGGAGGAGGGATGGTGGCATGATCGTAATTACGGAGAATGGCGAGGGCTTGGGCGGGAAAAAGGAGAAGGAGGTTTGGACTTTGGAGAGATGGAGAAGAAGGAAGAGGGTTTGGGTTCTTAAACCTTTTGGGTTTGGTTGGACCGGGATTGGACCGGTTTAGTGGAATGAGAAGGGAGAACCGGGTTTTTGGACCGGTTTTTTTTGTTTTTTGAATAGGCCCTTGTAGTAATGTTTAATTGTTTAGTTACATTGAAGTGATTAATTGTTGGTGTTTTTGTTTATGTACCCCGGGGAAAGTTTAAATTGGCGGATAAACAGTTGTAAATAATGCATATATATATATCACAATATGCCAATTGCGGACATAGAACATACGTCAGATTAACAAAAATAAAAAAAAAGAGAGATGAGAGAGAGAAAGTAAGCGGGGTGGAGAAAGAGTGTAATAACAATAACCGACGGATTATTCTGAGTGAGAATGGGTGTGAGAAAATGCTGAGTTGGTTTTATAATTTTCTTTAAATAGTGCTAATAAAAATTGAGTTAGACAGTTCAGATTGATTGAGTTGCCTGCTACGATCACAACACTATGGATGCTATTCGGTTGACTGTTGGATTGGAATCCAACGATTCAATATGAACGTTCGTAGAATTTATATTATATCTACGAACATTCACGTGGCCTCTGTATATGTATATATATATATAGGGGATACGTCTTCTAAGGACGTCCTCAGAATCCATATCTGGGGATGTCCCTAGGAGCCATTAGATCATTTAATCTAACGGCTCCTACAATGTCCCCAAAACCACACTGAAATTCTCTTTGTCAAAACCACACGTCTCTGTCTCCATAAACATCTCCACCGCATCCACTGTCTCTGCCTCCACCAACGCCTTCTTCCCCGTCTCCACCAACGCATCCACTTTTTGCGTCTCTACCAACGCATCCACTTTCTCTCGTGTCAAGGGTTAAGATCCATCTCTCAGTAGATCGACCAATTCCTTCCTCTCATGATGCTTTTCAATTCGGTAACACTTTCTTTTTGTTGTTCTTCTTTCTCTTTCCATTCGTTTTTCTGATTGATTTGGGTGTTGATTTGTTCATAAAATGCTGTTAATTTCAAGATGGAATAGTATTTCATTCGATTCGGTGTTGACAAAATGTTTATCGTGAAAATTAGGATGTTATTAGATGGAGATTGTTGCTATAAAGTTATGTTTTTTTTCTTAATTGGTTGATGCACTTATTTATATGAATCAAAGTTTGAATTTTGTTGATATTGAGGAATCTGAGGATATTTTTTTCCTTTGTGACTTAGGTTGCAGCATTATGACAAATAGAATTCAGAATGATGGTGACCCTTCTAGTTCTAGTTATAGTTACACATGTTGGCAAAGGAATGAAATGGATGATGACAGGATGATTGTTATTGTTCTCTCAGAAGAGTATCAGGTGTCGAATTTGTTATTGAAGGTTATTCAAACGGATGATTTCTGTACCTTCATTTATCAGCCATGATTGATTGTTGTTGTTCTCTCTGAAGAGTATCAGGTTGAGATATCAAAGTCAAAGATTCCTTTTCCACATAGGAAAGGGACTTTGTATAACATTTAGTACATTGTTAGATGGAGTGATACTAGTTCTAAGGCACCTAAAGAGCATATTTGGTGGATGAGAAGTTTGTACCCTTTGAGCATTAAAAGTTTTTAACAAATTCAAATGTACAAGTGATGCACAAATGACCTGTTTATTAATCTCCAAATTCAAGGCAAGTGGTGGAATGGGAATGCCCAATACCCCACCCACACAATTGCTTAGGGGTGAGCAAAACCTGATACCCGATCCGGTTTTTAAAACCGGATCAGGTACCCAGTTTTTCAAATCGGCAAAAACTCGACCCGTATCCATACTTGTCAACTGCTTGTATGCATACTTGTTTATTTTGCTACTTGTCAATTGCTTGAATGCATACTCAATTGCTTATAGGAGCAAGTGAATGAGAATTTCCAAATGGAAAAGGCTTGGTCTACATATCTTAAGACATCTTCAGCACAATGCAAATTCAAAAACACAAACATACGCTGTAAACAATTGGTGCACACAGGATACAATATACCAAAACCATTCAATGGGTCAACTAACTCCGAAATAATACATCCATCAGCTAGAGTTTATAGTTTATGGCAAGCATGACTCATTGTTTATTTCACCTCACCAAATCAAAGAAGAGAAGGTGATCATCATGATGCCAGTAAAAAAATGCACAGAAATCCTTAAAAAATATTGTAAAACAGGGATTATATTCAAGTTCCATTGTACATCAGAATAAATGTCCAGGAAAAGCTTTTAGCACAAGCACTTACAGGAGGAAAACACACACACACAGTGCTTCTATCAAATGGTTAATGAATACCTGTTAGTATATACAACTAAAAAACATCTTTAAAGGCAACCATGCAAATAATTTTGTTTCAAAAAATAATACAAGATTTTTTTTTGACAAAAGAAAAATTGCATATTAAAAGGGGTACAGGTTTAACATCCATTAATAGAAGTAAACTGAAAACACCATAACAAATAACCAATATTGTGGCTTGAAAAAGTGGTTGTTTCTTGTAGCTTAGGGTAGACCTGCATTCACAAATAAAAAGTTTCATTTATTGAAAATGTGAATCTATGTGATACAACACTTCAACAACAACAACAACAACAACAACAACAACAACAAAAACAGCAGACTTATCGGGATGTGCATGTGGTCATGTAATGACCCTTTTTCCCACATCTACTACAAGTCCATTTCCTCTTGGCTGATAATTGAAGTTTGATTCCGGATTTAATCCTTGTATTTACTCTTGGCCGCCTTTTCTCTTGACAGGTTTTGGATCAAGAATACTAACGTGTGACCCATAAACATCATTATCACGTGAGAAGGTAGGCAAAGAACATGAACCAATAACCTCTTGATTTTCCTCATTTTACTTGGTGCGTAATGTACGCTCTGGTGTATTTGACATTTCAGTAACCATTTCAAATATGTTATTTAGCTTAGGCATAATTTTTTCATACATCTCTAGGGATAATATACTCTATACAATACGGAAACACATTTTTTTGTGCAGTCCACTTCATCAATGGTGTAAAGACATTGTTGTGGGTCTCAACCATTATAACACTTGATTGATACCTTGCATCCATACTCCAACGACGTAGAATATATTTTTTGGAAATCTTCGGCACCACCTTTTTTTTAAATATTTTCAATATGTGGCAACACAACACGCCCTCTCTCTCAAACTTCTTACACAAGCACGTAACGTAAGGTTCCCCATCTTTAGTACAGTTTTTGCCAAATACAACAACATGATTGCAAATTGCATATTTAGCCTTATCGGACCCATTTCGAATGCGTTCAGTAAGCATACTATCACTTTCTTGCAATTCTACCTGAAAAGTATTAAACACAACTCTTGTATACACTTCTCTTGCATGTCTCTCAATTGGATGACCCGTATAAAAGTTAGCTATAGAATTTAAAGTCTTAAAGTCTTTGCTTTCTTCAGCATTTCTTCGAGCTGACATAGCCTTATCATATTGCATAACAAATTCATCCAGTGGAGTTTGTGCATTAACAAAGCCATCAAAAAATGAGTTGATACTTTCACTACGTTGTGTAGTGGTCATTCCTACTGTGAATGTATCTTGCCAATATAGAGAAACCCATTTGCTCCGAATTTCATACATCCTACTCAACCAGTGTTTATCATCAATGTTGTATGTTGCCTTAAGTTCACCCCATCTATCCTCGAATGCTTCAATCGATTCACTATGATGCAACCAGTTAGTGTAATCCCTCATAAAACCATCTTTGCTCTTCAATTCTACTAAATACTTCATTGAATTTCTCCCAATGTGCTAAGAGCAAAGGCGATGACCAAAATTTGAAAAAACATGTGCAATGGCATTCCTCATAGCCAATTCTTGATCTATAATAATTGTTTGTGTATGTTTCCTTAGCATGCATTTCAGCCATGTTTGGAATACCCATAAAAAACATTTTTTTTTCATCTGGCATGAGAGTACAACCAAATAAAATGGATTGCTTATGAAGGTTGACTCCAACAAAAGGAGCGAAGGGGAAACAAAATCTATTGGTTTGATAAGTAGTGCTGAAAACAACATCTCAAAATTTTGAATATGCAGCTTTAGATCTTCCATCTACCCAAAAGACACATCTAGTTTGACCAAACTCATCAAGCTTCATATCGAAAAAGAAAAAATAATCATTGAGTTTTTTCTCCTTGAAAAACTTAACAATAGTCATGCATTCTTGCCCAATATTGTTGCTTCGAACTCAAATGATTTGAACAATCATTCGGGGTAATAGGTGAAGGCCCTGTACTTGAAAGTGTTTCATTCAATATTCGAGATATTTGGCTCGGTCCCACTCTACTCTTATGCAATGTCTCCATTAAACTTCTACACGTCGCACTGATATGGCGGTGAGACCGCATCTTCATCACCTTAGAGGGAGTTCTTAGTAAATGATGGTTATGAACATCTTCAAAGGTCTTTACTGTCCACAACCCATTCTTCATTTTTGACACTACCATCCGAGCTTGGCAATTTGCCCTTGTATCTCTACGTCTTTGAACAATTTTTCCCAACTGCCTTTTGTCTGCCAACTTGGCTCTTTCCTTATCACAAACAAAGTGTCAACATGTAATTAATTAATTGAGAACAAGACGAACGATGCACGTGCCCCTTTCTTACCCCAAAACCTCTAGACTTTGCATAATCCAAGTAATATCGAAACGCTTCCTCCTCATCCTTAAACTCCATACCAACAAACGGGATTCTTGCTAATTCTTGTCCATCTCAAGACTTTGGACTCATTGCCAATTCTTGAACATCTTGTGTTGCCATATCATCTTCATTTTCAAGTTGTTGGCTATCATTCTCTTGTGTCACACCACCACGTTCTCCATTTAACCCGAGCTCATTCAAATCTATCCCATCAGTGGTATCAACCATGATATCCTATTAGGAAAACTACAACCAATTAGAATATATCAAAGTTTATAATTTGAAAGAAGGGGGAAATCAGATAGAGATCAACCTGAGCTTCTTGAAACTCCATTGATGTTTCTATAAGCGTCTTCTTGCCAGGTCCACCAGCCCAAGTCCAAACAGTTGGCCAGTTGTACTTTGACTAACTCTGCAAAGATGTTTTCCAATTTTGCTACATGCAAGGTTAGAAAAAATAAAAATCAAAGATACTAAACAAAAACTTGACTCTATTAGACCATAATGTCAACATATTTCCTTTAGAACAATTGAAAATCACCACATTGCTTAATTACTTATATGGTTGTTATTAGCCTTTTCTTATTCTCTACTTGCAATCAATACAAAGTTGCAAGAGTTGAAATGACACTCAAAAAAATGAATCAAATGGCATGCAATCCTCCACAACCTCCAAGTTTAAGGTCAACCTGCACTATTAAAGTGCAGCAGATTTTAATGCACATTACAATCATAAAATTTCCTTCACCCAAATATAAAGTTTGGCACCTCAAGTAATATATATTTACATAGGGATTTCAATGTGTCCATACCAACAATTTTGCATCAGTAATTCTCTAAACAGTGAAGCCCAAATCCCAACATTGTGAACAATTACCAAAACCAACAATCACAGACAGAACATAAAGAGGTTGAAGGCAATATATTTTCTTCAACAAAGATTTCTTTTAATTCTCAAACAATCAAGTATTTCCTCATACACTTCCAAAGCCATCAAAATCCTTGCTTTACAAACAACAAAACATGACTTATGGAAATTAGATAAGCAAGCACGACACCAATGTAAATTAAAAGAAAAACACTAAACAAAAATCCAAAAGCAAGCTGAAATTTTTCAAAAACGAAACTCCAAAACCACTAACATTTTTTTTAAGACAATGGAAGCGTAGGTGGAGACAACGGGAGGCATTGGTGGAGACAACATGAGGCATTGGTGGAGACGGGGGAGAAGGTGTTGGTGAAGGCGGAGATAGTGAATGCGGTGGAGGAGTTTGTGAAGACAGAGTCGTATGGTCTTGGCCAAGAGAATTTTTGTGTGGTTTTGAGGACATTATAGGAGCCGTTAGATCATATGATCTAACGGCTCCTAGGAACATCCCCAGATATGGATTCTGGGGACGTCCCTAGAAGACGTATCCCCTATATATATATATATATATATTAGGATACAATTATATTATTTACATGAATATGCTCATAGATTTGTGAAAAAAATTATATATATATATATATATATATATATATATATAATACGCATAGACGAACAAGTTGGTCTAAATAGTAAAAACTTAAGCCAATGCTTTCAAATTCAAATCTTTGTATATACTCCCAGTTTCTCATTTGCCCTATGAGTAAGAGGGGGAAAAAGAACAAGAAAAACAGAAACATATGAGCATGTATAGTATTTATGTTTATAAAACCCTATGAATTAATACAAAATATTATCACTGATAATGTAAAAAGGTAAATGAACCTGTATAATCTTCAACCTAAGGGTAACCCAAAAGAGAATAATTCAACAGCAAAATTATTGGTACAAAGGTGAAGCAATGAGGTAAAACTTATTTACCAGTTAATCAATTACAGAAGCATCAGGTTGGTTCACATTTTCATGCTAAACAAGTGCCAAAACTCAACAATCAATATTGCTATCAGAAAACAACTCTAGAAGTCAACCAATTCTACCAATTACAAATGGTTCATTATAATTATTTTTCCTTTTCTTTTAAAAGAAATAACAATCATATTGTAAATGCCGTGAGATCATCTCGGAGATTGGCAGCCTTCCGAGCACTCTCCCTGAAACAACTGAATGAGCTGAGATACATACAAGAGGAAGCCGCGAGGAAATAAACATACGGTGAAATACCAACTTCGTCATTGTCCATGATTTAGAAGAGAGATCTTCACAAAGATTGCTAAGACGCCACTGAATGGTTTACGGTCTCCATGCTGTTTTTTGCACACAAAAAATACCCTCTTTGTCTTTGCCATAGGTCATCCTGATCTCCCAATGCAGGGACTTCAAAATTGCCTCTAATGGGTTAAGGATCTCCAGCTTATCACGAATTATCGCCCAACCTCCGGGCCTTAGTATTCGGTCCATCTCAACTATGATGACGACCGGCTGCTTGCATCTGTTGATAAGTGAAATTGCAAGCAAGGGCTTCAGTTTAATTCAATTTTTTTTAAATGCTTTTAAAGCTGGCGAAATAAGTTAGTGCTACGGTAAAGATAGGCACACATGCTCTGATTCTTCAAAATCGTATAATTTTCTAACAACCAGTTCTTCAATTTAATACAAAGAAGCTCAAAAGAACGGCTGGCTGATATCAATTTGAGATCAAGCAAAAGAAGAGCTTGATCATTTTCACATTATCCTCTAAAGTTGACAGTTTAAAAAAAAAAAAGAGAGAGGAATAATTGCACCACTTGTCTTGAACTATACCTGAAAATTCATTTTGGTCACTGAAAAAAAAAAATCTATTTTGGTTGAAAGATTAAAAGGTATTTTTATATAGGAGCCAAATTGTTCAATATTTTTTTGCAATATTCTTGCACTCTAAAATTTTAAATAGTTTTGGGCTCGGAGAACAAAGTGTATAAAGGTATAGTTTAGGGACCAAAAGTGCACTTTCACCTTTGAAAAGAACAAGGATAAAATGATAGATTCCAACAATGTTAGTCATGGGTGCTATCTACAGCTGCTCCAATGAAATCACAATACCTAAAATGATTGAACTGAGGTTGTGCTTGGATGATTTACATACTGACAAACCATAGCATATCCATACACATAGACGTGAAATTTCTATATTAATTCTTAATAAGAGAGGTTGTTCAGCACTGGAAAAGTTGGTTGTAAGTTGTTATGAGACAAGGGCAAGGTAGATATAACAATATTTGGAAAACCTACTGGATTAGAATATTCTAGCTTTATAATTTTAGGAAGCTATTATTAGTTACAACCCATCAAAGCACCTCATTTTACAGGACTATAATCATAAATTATAATAGCCAAAAAAATCACAACATATTGCAATCTTCATGTGCACCTAAACCACACCCTTCATTTGTAGATGGTGAACCAGACCAACATAGTGATTCACATTTCATCTGATTGCTCACGCAACCACAAGAACATAGGAACCTTCCAAAATGCACTAATTCAGATATGCAACTCATATGCATGTAAGTAATATTACAAGACTTCAATTATTTTTTGATAGTTAGGAAGTGTTCTCTATGCATAACCTCTACAAAGCAATAACTGGCAAAAGCAATAACACAAAAAAATAAACACAGTAATGCTAACAAAGTTCTTAGCATACCTATTCTTGAGCCGTGAAAACAGATGATCAGCATGCAAGAGGTCATAGGACCTTGGGTAAGTGCTGAATGGTTCACACCAATCATGGTAGAGACCCATAAGTCCACGCTCAAAAATGATAGGAAGAGTATTTGGAGCATGCACCGGAACTACATTCATCACCCACACCTTTTGTGACGCAAGAGCAGCTGCAAATCTGCATAGCATCATCTACAAGATGTTCAGTTTTCTTAAATGAAGAACAGGAGGTTGACATGCCCAACAAACTCTGAAGGCAGAACCAGCATATAAAAAAATCAAGGAAATCAATAGTATGGGAAATAGGCAAAATTGGATACCCTCCATAGATGGCTTTCATATCCATTACATTTCGAACTTTTGTCCAATCAATACCCATTCCATTTAAATAGGATTTGTCAATAATTGCTTTCCAATGTTCATCATCCGCAGTCAATTTAGCTCGAGAATCACCCAGCCATTCTGGAAATGTTTCAAGCCTCTTGGGCCATTCCTCGGGCCAATCAGACCCCCGTTCTTCAATAGCAACAGGGACTTTGTGCAAACATGGTTTTACTGGTGTGTACCTATGATATGATACAAATCCAAAGATAAAGGGACTAATGTTGGAACAAAATAATGGTAATAAAGATAACTAATAGTAGGTGCAGACACTGTGTGAGGATTTCTTTATTTTGACAAAAATGATTCAATAATCCTTTGAAGAAACAGATAATAATGTCAAGAGCAAATTAATAATTGCTTACCAAGCAATGTCTTGGTTTTCATTTTCCTGGCAGAAAGGGGGTTGCTTTGCCCTTCTAAGATCATAAATCTCATTTGATGCTGGTCTCTGATATATCCTAACACCTACCTCACTGATTTCATCTGTTTTATGAGCTAGAACATTCCAGCATATTGATGCCATCAATGTTGACATGCCTGAAAAATAACAATTTTTATGTAGGATGTCCAGGATGCAAACAACTAAATAACCGGTTGTCTCAATGAAGGAAATGTAAACAGATTAAACAAGAGAAGTATGTCCATATGCAGAAACACTTCACTAGGACCGCTAAATGAAAGGATATAGCATATCTTCTTGATGGCCAATTTAAGTGAAGGAAGAGGTCATGTTAGTTCAACATAGAGAAAATAATAATCAGAAACTATAAGCAAGGTAGTATAAGCAGAAATGCAGGCTTTGGAACAAGTCACATATAGAACCTAACAGGAGCAGTCGTTAAACCATCATGTTTTATTGGTTGTAGACTTCTATTAGTCTTGAAAATCATGGAAACAGCAGACACCAGTTCATTCATATATGTCACCTTCTTCAGTTTCAACATCTCCATGCTTAGTTGACAGTATGAAGTATCCACCAGGGCGCAGGATTCTATTCATCTCAAGGAGAAGCCTCCCGCCTAACAGTATATCAAACTAGAGATTAATAATGTAAGAAAGGCCTCAACACATAAATTTGATGCATGAAGCATGGACAATGACTACACACCATTAGAATGCCACGATATGCTGCATTCACTGCAATGAATAGCATCAAACACCCCACTTGGAAATGGAAGCCTTCTTGTTCCCAAATTACCTACAACCGCAGGTATCCCTCGCTCGAGAGCAAGCTGAGCTAGATCTGTCTCATCATTCATCAGCCCCAAAGATATTGTTAGCACATCTTTCTCAAGTAGTGTAGCACCAAAGCTAGCATCCACACACCCAACATCTAACACAATCCGGATATTCTTTCCCCACTCAATGTCGGGTACCATCTAAAAAATAAAAACAAAAGGCTTTAGCCTAGATGTGCAGAAAAAAAGGGCCCTGCATCTAATCAACATATGTGAATCAATTTCTTTAATGCATAGACAGGCTTGCAAGGATATAAAAGAAAATTAGAAGCAAAGGAAAGGAACATGAAGATGATCTGATCAAGTAATAAATTGAATGAAAATCTTGCTCAATAACTTAATTTGCAATTAGTTCTAACTCTATATTCACTAGCATTAACAAAAAAGTAGACCAAAAATCATAGCTAATACATAATTTGCATTGATTCCCAATTTGAAAGTCATTATGTACCAAGCAATACTAAACTAAAATATGCCTTAGTCCAAAAACATAACCCAAACAGTTCCTAAATATCATCATGTTCTTTTCAAACAAACATGAAGAAGCAATGATTGGCCTGCAACTATTAAAAAAAAAACTCAGAAACTAACTAAACCACAACAAAACTTTAGCATATAAAAGAAAACAAATTCTGTTATTGCTGCTAGCAGGTAATCCTAATATCACATTCACTACCTTTAAGGTATCCAAGACCCAAAATCATAGTTAATACACACACAAACACAAAAAGCCTTGATACTAGAATCAAACCAAACAATATCATCACATTAACAAACGCCAAGACACAATGGCAAGCTTTACCTCTTCAATGGAATTGACATAATGATGAGCACCACCCTTGAACTCAGCCTCACCCTGAGGAAACAACAGATGCTCTCCTGACATATTCAACCAACTCCGAGTCTTAGCAAAAGCCGACAACTTTGGGTGACCAACATTCCTATACAGAACCTTCACAACCAAAAACACTACGATCAGTCACCAAAACAAATCGAAACAGAACAGCATTCCAAGTTCATCAAAACAGACACCTTTGATGCTCTCTCAGGCCATGGCAACGGCGGTTCATATCCAGATGGAAGCGGCACCAAGCACATCAATGGCAATTTTGGGCAGCTCCGTTCATGGCGCCGATGCCTCAGGTTCTTGCCAGACCCCAAATTCTCAGTATCCACACAAGGCACATAGTTCTGCCAGCCATTCCCACCACAAAGCTTCCAATCATACCTAGCAGATGAATCAAACAATGGCCCTAACTTCTTCTTCTTCTTCTTCCCTTGCTCCATCTTCTTCTCCTCATCACCACTCTCTTCCGGATTCACATCCACCCCCTCTTCCAAATCCACATCCACTCCATCGTCCCCATTCAAACCCTCATCTTGCTGCTCCTCCACCTCCACCACCTCCTCCTTCTCCTCCTCTTTCTCTTTCTCCTTCTCCTTCTCCTTCACCAGTGCATCCTTGGCTTCAATTTCCACATCCTTCACAGGAGGAGGTGGAGGGGAACGCTTCAACACCGGCGATCTAGTAGCATTCCGGCGTGGCAACGGGTAGGATGGCACAAGATCAGGGAGGTCAGAGAAGGAGCTACGCTCAGAGGAAACCAAGGAAGCAGGGGAGGAGAAGATGGACCAGACGACGACGAAAGAGAGAGCAAGGAAAACCGCCATGGAAATCTTGGCGCAGAACCCAAGTGGAGCCCGCTTCGCCCCTACCGCCGCCCGGCCAAACCGCATCGCCCCCGCCATTCTCCAATAACTCCACCGTCGCCGTCTCCGTCGCCGGAGCAGGTAGTAGTGGTAGTAGTAGAAGTAGAAGTTGGTAGTAGGGTTTGAAGAGACGTGAGGGTGAAGACGGAGATGGTGCTTAAAGAAGAAGAAGGCATAGTTGAGTCTATTGCATTGTTTGATAGTAAAGTATAATTTTTTTTTATTCTTAACCTTTTTTTTTTCACCGAGGTTGTTATCATGGAAAGTTGGAATGTGGGAGAGAAAGAAATATATATTTTTTTACTATAGAGTGAACTAAGTCCCAGAGTGAATGTCTAATTTTAGAAAAAAAAAAATTTTACTACAGAGTGAACAAGTCCTAAATGCACAACATCGGGAAGTGAATATCTAATTTTAGATTTACTACAGAGTGAACATGTCCTAAATGCACAACATCGGAAAGTGAACATTTAATCTTAGAAAAAAAATTTTACTACAGAGTGAACAAGTCCTGAGTGCACAACATTGGAAAATGAACATCTAATCCTAAACTTTTTTTTCCTCAAAAAAAAGTAAGAAATAAAAATTTTTTTTACTACAGAGTGAACAAATCATGAGTTAGAGAGATACACAACACTGGAAAAGTGAACATCTTATCCTACACTAGGAAGTAAGATTCAAATGGTAATTTTGGAAAAAAAAATTTCAAAAAAATAAAGATTTGAGTGATAAACCCAAAATCAAATTTTATTGTAAAAATAATTTGAACTCGGGACAATGAGAGTCGCCTATTTCAACTGGTAGGATTTGACCGCTGAGCTATAAGTTCCTGGATATAGAGAAATTTTAAAAAAATAATTAATTAATTAAAAAAAGGAACCTTGTAGATCTATGTAATTTATTATTATTATTATTTTATTTCTTCCCTTAATAATGTCACCATTTTCAATAAGCTGGAGAGAGAGAGAATGGGTAAATTAATAATTTTTAAAAACTTTAATTAAATTTGGAGAGATTGAAAGATAGAGTTTTTTAAATGAGGGGGGTTGAGTATTGAAAAAGGTAGAATGATTTTTGAGTAGATTTAAAGTTATGAGTCATTGTGGAGGTTTTGACATGAAAAATATTTGTATTTGTTTTTAATGAATGGTTGAATTGAAAAAATAAAAATACTAAATTTTGGTTGATGGTTTTAGAAGGAAGGAGAAGAGTCAGCATCATATTGGATTTGGTACAGAGTGTTGACAAGCTGGGCTTTGTTAGCTGATAAATCCACCTTACCTATATCTATAAATACGTGTCTTTCCTTTTTTGGAATTTATCTAGTTTTATCTATTTATTTAGAATTTTTTTAATAATTATAAAACAAACTTTCTCCATGTTTCCATCTCAACATATTTAGTAAACAGAGGGTTTAATTTTTTAAAAAAAACACTGGTATTTTCCTTGGAAAATTTTAGTTGAAAAAATGATCACATTTTTAATCATTGCACCCTCCCACCAATTACGGTCTTAATTAAAATTATCATATGCAATAGCCCAAGACTAAGGGATTCGAAATTAGTGCCCTCTTGATATATATATATATATATATATATATATATACAAAAATTTCACAAAAGATTGTCAAATAAACATGTAAATAAAGCGGTGCACAAATGACAGTGATTTAATGACTCTAAAATTTTACCATGTAAAATGAACTAACACGTTAAATAATGACACTCTATTATGACAGTGTGTCTAAAATAATATATCATGGATCACAATTACACAATAAGTAAATTGCAACTATGAAGGAGGTAAAGAATATGACACCTCTTACGATGCACCAGTAAAATAAATAAATAGTACTGCTTTTTATAGCTCTGGTGTTTTACTTAATATCTATTTTTTTGACATACTCCCTCCATCCTTTTTTTACTTGTCACATTTACTTAATTCACACTAATTAAGAAAATTTGGTTAAAATTAATCAGTCATCTATATTTTTAAAACTACCCTTATTTAAAACTCCACTAGTGAAGTATTATATACTTAATTGATTGTGATTTATTAAAAATTGTATAAATACATTAATTAAAGAGTAAATTTGAAAAAAAAAATTATTTAATGTTTCACAAAATTTCTAATGTTACAAGTAAAAAAAACAGATAATAACTTCAAAACGTAACAAATAAAAAGGAACGGAGGAAGTATAGAACAACAAAAACCCTACTAAAAAAAATCAGACGCACAAAGATGGAACACAATTGTAAAACTCAACAAACACTTATACCCTCATTTTACATGAATTTTGATCTCTAATCCTCTCTCAGAAAAACACTCTACGCAAAAACAAAAACAAAAAAAAAAAACAACAACAACTCAGTGCCAACAAACTAAAAAGACCCAGTCCCCGGTCCAATAGACCACCAAACACCTCTACTTAATATATTATTTTAGGTGATTTATTTATTTATTTATTTATTTGAAAAAAACAAAAAAAATACTGGTATCAAGTAAAAAAACAAGCCTTGCATTCCAATTTCCAGCATACAAAATAAAAATAATAATAGGGACAAAAAAAAAAAAGTCAACCAAATTTAGAAATTTCCGAACTAGTAGTACCACAAGACGTTGCCGAGTCCTTCATCTTCTTCTTCTTGGCTTTGAATCGATAAACGACGACACCAACGCGCGAGCCCGGCAACGGCGCATCGGCGTGAACAGGCAAAACGTCGAACACCTTCCGTGCCTTTCGAAAGAACACCGCATCCCTCTTCTTCCACCTTCTCAGATGCCCCATCACAAACACCTTCTCTGCATTCACGAACACCCTCAGCGTCTCCAGCAGCGGATCAAACAACTCCTCGTAGTACACTACGTCGGAAGCGACAACGGCGTCGAAGGCCTCCGCGCCGCCGAGGGCGTCGGCATCAAGGCAGTTGCCCCACTGGAGTTGATGGACTTGGACGGAGCCGCCGCGGGAGTTGATGGTGTCGGCGTTGGAGTCAGCGTTGAAGCGGAGATTGGGGAGAACGTGGGGGAGGTCGGTTAGGGTGACGTTGGCGCGTAGGATGGCGGCAGCGGCAAGGCCGAGGAGGCCGGTGCCAGAGCCGAGCTCGAGGATTCGGAGGTTTGGGTTGAGAGGGAGAAGCGATTGGGGGTTGGAGTCGAGGAGAGAGACGAGGGAGTGGGCGGCGGGCCAGAGCTGGAACGAGAGGCCTTGGGATCGGAGTTGGCGTATGGATAGTGAGGCGGAGATGGAGTTGAGGTAGTGCTCCGATGGAGGAGAGTGATCTTGGTCTTGGAGGAGTGGGAGGAGATTGGGGGAGTTCTCTTGATCGTCGTCATCGGAGTTGGCGGCCATGAACGGAGAAAGAGAGGTTGATTGGATTGGAGTGATGCTTTGTTTGTTTGATTGATTTTTTAGGGCACACAATCGAAAGTGAAGGTTTTAGAGACAGTTAGGTTTTTATTAAAAACGAGGGGTGATGAGAAATTTCAAATAAAGTAAGGGGGGCTTCTGTAAATATTCATGATTTAAAATTAAGACATTTCAAATATAACCAGCATTCTTCTGTCTCATAACTAATTGAAGATACATGGGCAGAATGATCAATATTTTTTATCCATACATAAATCACTGATTGTAGATATAAAAGATATACTAGAAAAAAACATATACACTTGATATATATAACACTTGTCGTTCTTATTAAAAAAAAATTATAATTTTTTTTTAAAATTTAATGAATGACTCATGTAATCATAATTGGATACCATGAAGTGGTAGTAACGATAAATCTTGTAACTTTTGTAATAAATACCTTTCTTTAAAATTACGTTATAGATGTAATATTTGTATAAAAGAAAGTTTTAGATTTTGTTTAATTGATAATCACCAATTACCCCCTGAATCCTCTACAGAAGAACTCCCTAAAATAAATATATACGAAACCCTAGAACTTCGGATTCTATATTTAAAAACTATTATTGAATCATTATACAAACTTGTCCAGTCAATCGAAGATGGAATTTGATAAAACCATATTATTAAATCATCCTTATATAAGTAATAAAGTTAAATTTAGTTTAAATTTATACCACCAATTAGAATTATTATATCTCATTTTAAGAGAAATTAGAGATAAATATGAAAGATTATGGCCCGTACACAAGTACGGAACCTTTAAGTTATAGTTTAGATTGGTCCTAGGCTCTCCTCTTGTTGCATTTCATTGGCTTCAAGAACGGTAGAACTAAAAAATTGGTACCAGAGCTTGGACTTTCTTATGGACTATCTTATTGATTTTCCCGTAGATACTATTGAAGAATTAGAGATAGCTTTAAAAAGGATAGAAAATATATTAAAACTATTAGAATTTTATATCTCTAAAAATAACGTAAAAAAGAAAGATGTAATAA
>NC_052478.1:21507555-21531483 GCF_009730915.1 Dioscorea cayenensis subsp. rotundata
AAGCACACCTATATTAGTTATATCTGAAATAATGCACATGCTAGCCACGCGGGAAAAACTACATCATCGAACTTCTTAAAACCATCCTCCCGGGATCCAAACACGAAATTTTGCACCTAACGTTCTGCAGCGTGAAAGAGCATATACCCTAAAAATAAAGTTAAAAGATAATAAATAGTCTTATATATAAAGTGGATGAAGTTAGCATGGAGTAGAAAGCGATGTGATGCTAAATTTTTAGTGGAAATATTTTAAAACAAATATGTGGACTAAAAGTATATAGACTGCTCTAGTATATACCAGCCATGACGCTGACGCGTATACATTTCATGGAGGTTCGATCGGGATACTGCCCGAAATAAATATCTTCTGTTGTAGAGGAATCTAGGTTGGCGGGTTAGCATAAAATTTTCTTCTAAAATCTTGTGAAGGAACATCTCTTTTATTATTTTTATCCTACTTTATAATAAGTTGTACTCAGGAAGGACCATGAGGTCCTAGGACAAAGCTCCCTTGCATTTACTCTATGAATGTTTTCATTTAAAATAAGTTTTTCTTTTTAATCTTTTTAGCATCGTATAATTATTATTGCACCCTTACTCTGGTTCATGTTCCACCTTAATTTTTCACTCACCAGAAAGCTCACTCTCGCAAACTTTCTCTAGAATTAGGGAGAAATGAGCTCACATAATTAAGGCAAACAATTGGGTGATCACTGAGAAAATGGAAAAATAAGGAAATAAAAATAAAAGATAAAAAGAAATGAATTGGACAAACATATATAAAAATGTTTTGGCGATGTTTTTGGAAAAAAAAAAAAGAAAAAAAAGGAGAGGCTGCCATCTAGGGTATTAATTAATAGGGAAAAGAAATCTGAAAACACATGTGGTTTTAGAGTTTTTCAAAAATAAGGAATGATGAATCGATTCTATGATATGTGATTTTCAGATTTGCAAAAAGGGAAAAACCGTTATCTAGCAATTAACTGGATGTTAACTCACAAGAGCAAAAATCGTTATTTTTATTTAAAAAAGTCAACTTATATGACATAAAAAATGTATTTTTAAATTTATTTCTCTTCTAAAAATTTCACTAAACAAGAAAAACATAAATTCCAAAAATCAAACAAAAATCATGTTGAAAAATCTTGTTTTTAAGCCCACATAGTGATTTTTACATAAATAGACAATTTTTGTCCCTCGCCCCTGGAAAAAATTAACTGGCTAATCGGCTTTTTCCCTTTTTGCAAATCGGGAAACCACATATCATAGAATCGAAAAATTCCTCATTCCTTATTTTTGCAAAACTCTGAAAACCACATGGGCTCAGACTTTTTCCCTCATTAATATATTGTTCAAATTAGAGCCGGAGGCTTTTTAAGTTTGCCAAACACTACCGAGGGAGGTTTTTGAAAAAGTGGATAAACCACATTCATTAAATAAAAAGATAGTACAGGATAACAAAATCCACTAGATGTGGTACAAAACAAGCCAACACAGAATAATGGTCCAGTTCCATGAGAGCCGCGGCATCCTCCAATCCACAATGTACCACTCAGCCCGTACTCGGACTAGGGTTCTCCTCCGTGTTGAATCTTCATCGGGGAAATGCAACACGAGGTTCCGTGAATTCAAAGGCTTCTACTGAATGGACGCCATGGAGTCGCCCTAATTTTTCTTGGTTACTAGTCGAAAAAGATGAGAACCAAGCAAGTAGCATGCGATCAACTTTCAGAATAAGCACATGAGCGGGTGCAAGAAGTTGGCATTAAAAATACAATTATTTCTAATAAGCTGACGTTAGCACTAATTGCTTTTATATGACTAAGTCCCTCACAGATCCTACACGAAGGATGAATCGACGCCTCACGTAATCGAAAGGATCCCCATGAGGGAGGCTGACTTAGGCCATCAAGTAAATTACAAAAGTAATCCCAAAGCCTTTTTAGAGTACTGACATCGAAGAAAGCAGGATGATTAACCTGTCTCCGTGGTAGAAATGACCAGACACGCACGCGTCGCGGTTGGGAGTTTATTGCATTTTTCTAATTGCCAAGTTCTCATGAGTCAAAAACTCGATTCTTCCAAACCAACCAATTAAACAAGTTGATTTTCCTAGAAGCAATTTACGCCTGGAAGAACTTCGCGATCGGACACTGCAGGGCCACCGTCGTTGAGAAAATTATAGAGAGATTTCACCGAAAATAAACCATTTCCATTAAGCATCCATCGAATCGCATCCTCGATGCTCCCTCATTCACTCTCCCCTACCCTCGCCGAGATATTACCAAACAAAATGCGTCCTCTAAGAGCTGGCAAGCAGCAAGATGCCCCTTTTCAAAAGTAGGAAATTCGACCCGAAAGGTTAGGGTACAAGTTCCAACGCGACAAACCATAATTAAACTTGATGACGCGCGCACCACACCAATTGGAATCAGTGACAAACTTCTACCACCATTTACAAAGGAGGGGCCATATTGAAAAATGTGTAGGTCGATATACCCCTAGCCACCCTTTGTTCCTCGGAGCAGCGGAGATTTTTCCAACATACCAACCGACATCCAGGGCTGTCCATGTCCGAGCCCGACCAAAGGAAGTCTCTCCTGATCTGGTCAATTTTCTTGATGACCCAAACCGGTAGTCTGAAAATGGACATCCAATAGCAGGTGGGAAGGGCAGAGAGGACCGAGTTAACCAAGATGAGACGACCACCAAGCGACAGGTCTGAAATTTCCAGGATGAAAGCCACCCTTCTAACTTTTAAAATTAAGCCTTCCAATCACATCGCTTTGGGTCTTCTCCCGGAAATAGGTATTCCCAGATAGTTGACAGGCAGTAAACCCATACTGCAATTGAGTGTTTTAGCAGCCCGGTCCTCAGGAGTAATGCCCATCACACTCGAAAAGAGACAAGTCTTGTCAAAGTTCGTTCGCAAAGTCCCGACATGACTTCAAACAGGAGCAAAAATCAATTTAACAATCCTAAGATCCTCAATACCTCCCGTGGTGAACACGGAAGATCATCCGCGATAGTGCAAGTTGCACTTACTCCCGTAGTAGCTTAAAGGAACACGAACTAAAAATTTTTGGATCTCGAGGCATGATCAAACATAGTACTTAGTACATCGAGTAACTAAGGCGAAAAAGCAAAGGAGAGTGTGGGTCCCCTTGACGCAAACCACGCTGATATCGAATGTAACCATTGGGAGACCCATTCACTAAAATGTTAGCCTTAGAAGAGAACAGAATCGTCTGGATCCAACCGATCCATTTGCCACCAAAACCTCTCGCCACCAGCAGATCCCAAAAGAAGTCCCAATCAACTAGATCGAAAGGCTTTTCATGAAAGTCCACTTTTCGATAAATGACCGGTAACCTCCGCTTATGCATACTAAAAAGCAGTTCCTCAGCAGTGGCAATGTTATCAAGGATGCATCTCCCTTTAAGGAATGCAGACTGGTCGGAGTCAACAAGATCATTCAAGACCTTCCTCAGACGGTTCGCCAGCAGTTTTGAAATAATTTTTAGAGAGGAATCAATAAGGCTGATGGGTCGATAGTCCCGGGGGACCTTGGGGGGAATCAACCTTGGGAATGAAGGCGATATTAGCCCAGTTGATCCGCTCTAGGTTGGCCCTGCCAAAATAAAAATCCTTACACAATTTAAACAGGTCTAACTTAATTGTTTACCAAAAGGTTTTAAAAAATTGCATGGGAAAACCATCAGGACCCGGGGCTTTATCTCCACCTAAGTTAAAAAGCGCCTCCTTGATTTCCTCCTAAAGCGGAGCGGTTGTTCCAGGTGCAAGAGATCAATATGTCTTTTATGCTCAAATAGCTTTAGGAGATTAGTCTTAAATCTTGAGGATCGTTTTGAGCCAAATTGCTGATGAAAACGCATGGCGAAAATCCTACCAATATCCTTCGAAGGCGACCAAAGAGGCTTCCCTCATGTTGAAGGATGGGAATGAAATTTCTATTTTTCACCCATTTGCCAGCGGTATGAAAGAATTTAGTATTCTCATCACCCTCCTTGAGCCACTGCAATCTTGATCTTTGTCTCCAATAAATCTCTTATTGTTTACGGGTTTTACGCGATCTATCCAAGAGGCTCGGTTCCTCTTTTAGTTTCTAACTCCGAGAGGCCACGAGACTCCTTAATAATATCAAGCCCCTCGATATCATTTAGTAAGGCCAACTTTCTTAGTTTGATCGAGCCAAAGCGAATATTTGGCCCACTATCGCGATTGATTCTCGAGGTAAGCCATTTTTGGCGAAAATAAAAGCACCACAACCACTAAGGGTTAGATCCAACCACCAGCAAGAGACAAGATCCCGGAAACCATCAACCGTGTTCCATGCCAGTTCAAATCGGAAAGGTCTTGGTACCGAGCGGAAAGGTACCAACTTCAAGTCGTAAAGGCACATGATCGGATCCCACTCTAGGGGAGCCCCTTTTGGATGATCTTAGGGAATTTATCAACCCAAGCAAAGCTGACCAAGAAACGATCCAGTTTAACCCAGATTGGATCTACCTGCCGTTAGTCCAAGTAAACTTGCGGCTGATTGCCGGGGCTCGAGCAAACTAAGATCAAACATTAAGGCATTTGCTTGCCTGACATCCTCTAAATTTGGGGCACCAGAGGATTTATCCTCTAGCGAAAAAATTGCATTGAAGTCCCCATGAGACAATCCGAGGGCACATTAGATCGCACTAGCACACTCCCTTAACTCTTCCCGAATGCAACTTTAAGAGAACAGCGCATTTGGACCATAAACAGTAGTGCAACGCCAAATAAAATTGTCCTTTTTGGAGACGAATTCATCGTTAAACTAAAAGTGTTCATCCTTTCAAGTTTACCGGTGAAGAGCACACTATTCCATCCTACAATAATGCCTCCCGCCGAACCCCTCGCAGGAAGAAACTCAAACTGGTCCAAGCGGCCACCTCCAATCTCCCGCCAAATTATCGGTGAAATCGCCTCAAGCTTTGATTCTTGTAAGCAACAGACATCCGCAAAGTGCAAATTCAAAAAGTCTTTGATCAAAAAACGTTTACTCGGTCTACCTAGACCCCGAACATTCCAAGAAACAATATTCATAATGAAACAATTAATTATCACGGACCTCCTGAGGCCTCTGCCAATTCCCTAATAATGCGAGAATTTTCAAGAAAGCGGATATGCTCGATACAATCATTAGCGATCTGGTAGAAAATCAACACCACATGCACCACAATATTTAGTAATTTGCGCATTGGACCAATCGTAAAATAAGGAGAGGTTTGTTGAAGTACCTTCGGGTCGTCTCCCGGTGAAGCTTTTCTTTTTAGCGGACTTGAGCGGCTCCATCTCCTCATCAAACCTCGATGGAGGTTTCTTTGGTCTATCACTTCTTCTAGTAGCCTTGAGTTGATATGAAGTCGAAGAAATCTTTCCACTAGGTAGATCCGGCAACAGCTCTCGAAGATTCTTTTTGAATTCAGCCACAGAATCATCAGACTCAGCAGCCAGGTCAGGTGAAGCAACATTTGCTGTTTGCGTATCAACTCCCTCCGAATCCTCAACTCCCTCCGAATCCTCAACCCCCTCCACATCCTTCTGTTCCACCCGAGGACCCTCAACCCTCGTCGCTCGGATAGCGGAGCGGGATCAAAAGCCCACACACTGCTAAATAGTGCCATTGAAACCCCGAGGGGCGAAAGCATGGCGGGGGGTGCGATCTCGTTCCCACGAAATCCAATCTACGAAGATCATGGTTTCTCTCATCAGAAGGCTCAACAACCGGACCAGACCCCTCCAACTCTACAATACTTTTTAAAACCTCTGTCAACCCAATCTCAGACCCAAGCGATGGTCCAATTGTTGGTCCACCATTCTCGTTTGAGCGTGGGACTAACCACATCTCTCGAACCAGTAGCGAGACCAAAGTGCTTTATGATAGAAGGTGCGAAACTGAGACACACCTTTGGGCCCAGCTCTTGGCCCACTTCACAAATCAAGATAGGGTCCCCCGCGAATGAGTCCAAACAAGAAGGCTCTTTCTCCTGGCCTAGATTAAGATCCAACACCACGTCCCAATCCATAGAGCCTGCCAAGGCTTTATCAACACGTGGGGCGATTTCGGACGTGTGCATGCCCACCACTTTACGCAAGATCCGAACCGTTGGCGGGGAATCCTGCGTCAAAGAAGCCTTAGAATCTGAAACCTCGGACGCTATCCCCAGCTGCAATCCATGTTCGACACCGTCTCAGCGAGAGAAGCAAGCTTGAGCGCAGGTCGTGCCCTCCAATGTTCGACACGTCCATGCTTCGAGCTCTGCACCTTCGGTACGACAGACCTCCCAGACGGTTCACGCCCGGGTGACTGAGCCAATCTCAGACCACCAGTCCGGACCTGGGCATCTGGAAATCTATCGGTCCCACCGGCCAAAGCCCGGGACGGTGAGATACGATCATCTCGCCTCAGCGTGGGAGCAAGGCTCGACCATCGGTAGGCGAGGAATCGAACGACTCCCATTCACAACAGCATCAAGATCACCCTCCTACCGCCGATTAGGACACACGTTCAAATCTCTAACGCGGGAGCGTGGGCTCAACTGCATAGCGAGGGCACCGGCACGGGCCTTTTCTTTCTCCACCAACGGAATCTCGTGAGTGAATCGGCGTTCAGGAGACGCACAGATCTCCGCCTCCGACCCATCCTTCGCAAGCACATATCGACCCAGGCCGTTGTGAAGCTTCGAGAGGATTTCGCGCTCCCCGGTTATCAAAACCATGTACTTCCTCATACCTAGGCTTAGTTCGATCTCCATCGGCACAGAGACTCCAGCACGACGTCGCACAAGCGTCGAGATAAACCGTTTATGAGGAATCGTCGCTTGCGAGAGTGCCACCAGCTCCCCCATAGAGCTCAGCATCTCCGCAATGATGCTCCAGCACCAACCGTGAAGCGGTAGGTTCCAAATATGCATCCACTGTCCTTCTCCGGAGGCACGACCCTCTGCCCCAATCTCCGCAGACCATGGGGAGAGCTTGAGCGTGTATGGGCCATCCTTGGTAGCCGCTTTGAACTGACCCAGCTTGCAGACGTCCTTGACTTACTCTCTGTTCTTCAAAGGCACCAGGAACATACGGTCATTAAGTGGTGTAATTGGTCCCGAAAGAGCATGGTTGATGATGGCTGGTGCAACCTCCAGTATACTAGATTCATTGACACACCCATCCACATGAGTGAGGATAGCCAACTTCGCAAGTTCCTCTCGAATGTCAGAGACCTCCGGCGAAAGCGGGATCGACATAGCAACCCGCTGCGGTGCCAGCTTCCTCCCCAATGCCTGATTCTCCACCCCAACTTGGAACTTTTGTCCACCCTCCGGATCAGAAGAAACTGACTCCCTGTGCACCTCCTGCTTCCCAGTCAAGACCCGCCGTTTGGAACGGACATGGAGCCTATTTCGACGCGGGCTACAACGCATCTCAACCGGGCAACGAGCCGCGAGATGCCCAACCATCTTTCGCCGGAGGTCCTGAAACAGCAGCCGCAAGTCGGGCTTCTCGGAGATCGAGGGCGCTTAGTCCCCACCATCTTTGGACCACAGCCATCCAAGCTTTTGCTAGCCGTCGACATCCTCTGACGACGATCTCCCGAGGAGGACGAGGACACTGCTTGAGCGTATAAAATCTCCGAGGTACGTAGAGCCGTCTCCTTGGAAGCCAGTGGATCCTCAGCCATGTTACCTAGTCCATTCCCCGTGCCTTCACCTAATCTACCACCACCTCGCTCTTCTTCACCGTCGCCACCCTCACCGCCTGTGTCACCCCAGAGACCTCGGAGGAGTGACATCTCCCGACAAGTATATTGTTATAGACTTGTGTTACATTAGCATGACTTTATGTCACAAAGTTGACTCAATATCAACGGAGATCAAATGTCATCTTTTGTTATTTTCTCCTATATAATTTCACGCTGAAGAGAAGTCATGCACAAAATCATTTATTTCACGAGGCAAAGGCCTTAATTAAGTCCCATCTTTTGATACAAAACAAACCAGGTCTTATTATTGTTAATATCAATCACATATATATACCACAAACAAAGACATAGACATATAAATATACACACACATAGGATATCTTATATATATAGGGTCTTGATCAATCTCTCAGTAAAAAAAATATTAAAGGAGATGAAAGGGAAAATTTGCAAACATAAAAAATATTTTTCATGTTAAGAGAGAGGAGAACTCAAGGTTGTTATAATAACCGTAATTATTATAATAATTCTAGCTCCAAAGGCATACACAAAATATTCATTTATTTCACGAGACAATGCCCTTAATTAAGTCCATCTTCCGTTACAAATTAAACCAGGGGCATCTTATTCTTAACATCCATAATACCACATACACAAACACGGAACACGGAGACATCGATACAAATATATATATATATATATAGGAGACATCTTATATATATATATATATATAAATATAAGGTCTTAGTAAGGGCGCTCTCCAATGATATTACCAGAGAGGGTTATAGTTGCGGTGATGAAGATGCCACCGTTATTGTTGCACACCACACAAGCACAACCAATGTTTGTTGAGTTACTCCACACCACACGAGTGTAATGCCCACTGACCTTCCCTTGACAGACAAGTGTTACTATTATAATCATAGTCTTGGCCTTCGAGACGCATAAATTCACTTTGCATCAATCGCATTAGTAATCACCCCGAACCCCAAAAGAGATTCTCACCATAAGGTCCATTTGAATGGATGAGCTGACAGTCATTGGCTCTTTGGTTGGCGTAGTTCTCTGCATAGGCCGTCACGGTATCGTCCCATGTCACTGGACCGACACCGACTTGGCTACGAGCTGAGTTGTGGGCATTAACATAGTCGTCCGGTGAGTTTTGAGCCACTGCATGGCCTGCCTGTAGGAAATATACTACTGAATAGCATGCAAATACTATAAACAAGAATTGTAAACCTATAATATAAAATCACAGTGATATAATAATTCAAAATGATAGTTAGAAATTTCCAGCCTGGGGTAGGCGTGCGGAAGCACCTGCCCTAGCTGAATTGGCCTCCCTCGTGCGAGGATTTTTACGGCCTCACTCCAGCGCGGGATACACTAACCCGGGAAGGAAGAACTCTCGTAGCCTAGCACGTTTGGCGTCGAGATATCCCAAGCGCACCCACGAGGTTCAGGCAAAGAACCACAGAATGAGAACAGAATAATTGGGTTTTCCAGGCACGTAAAAAACACACCCGGTTCGACGCATAAAAAGCACACCGGAAGAAAGAGAATATGAGAGAAGAAAGTAAGCAAGTGTGTGATTTTTGGTTCATGGTTTAGGCATATATTTATAGCATAGAATTCTTTAGCAACTCTCTCCACTAAGCGATGTGGGACTAAAGGTTTGAGTGTAAAAACATGTGGGGACCCATGGGACCCACATCCAACAATCCCCACTACACTCATAACCTAAGTACGACCAACAATGATAGCAGATGCAACAAAGATTTTTGGGAAGATAATCAATCAAAAATATATGATCAAAAGAATAAGAGATGAATCGCTTTCGAACCTTGGGTTTTCACTTGATCAAGCCAAGGTGTCTTTGAAGACTTGAACCTCAACTTTTTCATTAGAGTTTCCAAGCTGATAGAGACGAGTGGTGAGCTGAGTTCTTGAACTACAACTCCTTGAATCAGAATTCAACTTTAATGATGATCTTGTGATTGCTCTTGGATAAGCGGGGTTGGCGCGTTATTGGCCATGCGCTCGATATCATTTCATGGAGATTGTTAGAGAGTTAGCCCGCTGACTCTCATAGCTGTGGCCTGACAGCTATCTCCAAATAGGTGAGATCTCCAGAGATATTTGTAGTGTAATATCTCGCTTAACCGACATTTGATCTCATTAAGAGCTATGCTCGACCTTTACACCACTACATGAGAGCACTACGTCGTAGGAATGGGGTTAAAAGTACATATCTCAAATATGCATACGAGTGCTCTCCCGATCGACCAATCAATAGCTTCCCCTTGAACTTCTATCACGGGATCTCCATTCAAAAAGTAGGGTCACTATTGTTATTGACCTTTATGGGCTTAGCCCCATTCCCTCGACGCCTCGGCTATCATTTGTCTCGATAAGCCTTTTAGTCGAGGCGATACGCTAGATTTAGCTCGACTTTATGTAATCAATGCTCACGACGTTGTGCTTGAGATGTCTCAAACCCGACTTGTGGCGGATCCGCATATGCACTGTTCATTTTATCATTAGTACTTTCACGTTTGCCAGATTCGATAGCGATTTAGAATCACAATGTATAGCAATAGGAGGCGTAGGAGAACACATAACGAGGGAATCTCGGAAAGTAAATTTCTAATCCACTCGACCTCTGTACATGTAGAATCAAGCGCAATCAATTCGACTTCCATGGTGCTCCTAGCATTGAGCTTACCTTGCTGATTTCCATTGGATAGCTCCCCACCAAGTAAAAAAATACTTGGCCTGAGGTTGATTTAAGATCTAGCGAGTCGAGATATCCGGTTGGCATCTGTGTATCCCTCTACCACACTAGGGAATCCGAGTACCTCGGGTCCAAAAGTCATAGAACCTTTTTAGGGAATCGAGAACCCTCTCAGAAAGCAAACCAATGTTCTTGATTTGGAGTTCTTGGTATATCTACTCGGTCTAGAATACGGAATACGCGATGTCGGGTCTAGTTACATTCGATAGATACATCGGAGATCCTATGATCCGAGCATAGAGATCCCGATTCACGAGGTTCACCTTTGTTTCTTTCTTAAGGTGTACACTTTGGGGGTCAAAAAGGTGTAGCAACAGATTTTGCAATCCGGATATCCAGTATTTCTCCAACACTTTCTCGAGTGTAATGAGATTGGGATAATGTGATGCCATATCTCGATCTCGTAAGCTTGATTCCTAGGATAACATTAGCTTCTCCTAGATCTTTCATATCAAACTTACTTTGCTCAGAAAGTTCTTGACATCACAGACAAGATTAAGATCAGAAGCAAAGATAAGCAGATCATCAACATACAAGCACACAATAACACATTTGCCATCTACTAATTTCTTTGTAAACACACATGTCATAGTTGTTTTACAACAAATCCATAAGAGATGATTGTAGAAGTCAAACTTGGCATGCCACTGCTTTGGGGCTTGCTTGAGTCCATAAAGAGATTTTTACAAGTTTGCAGACCTTGTGCTCTTGTCCAGGGATAACAAAGCCTTCAGGTTGCTCCATGTAAATTTCTTCCTCTAAATCACCATTTAAGAAAGCGATCTTTACATCCATTTGATGGATTTCAAGGCTGAAAGCGAAAGCAAGTGCTATAAGGATCCTAATGGTGGTGGTGCGAGCAAGCTGGTGAGTAGGTGTCAAAGTAATCAAGTCCCTCTTTACTGTTTGAACCCTTTTGCAACTAACCTGGCCTTGAACTTTTCAATGGATCCATCGGGTCTTAGCTTCTTCCTAAAGACCCATTTACAGCCCAAAGGTTTACTCCCAAGAGGCAGGGAAGTAAGTATCCAGGTGTGGTTACTCATGATTGAGTGGTACTCATCATCTCGACTTCTTTCAAAAAAAGCCCGAATCAACGAAGCCATAGCCTCTTGATAAGTGGTAGGAGTATCCTCGATCATGAAGGTGACAAAAATCATCACCTAGGTTCCTTTCCACTCTACCTCTTTTTGCTTCTTCTAGGGTTCTGTCTGGGGGATAGGAGCCCGATCCGGAAGTAGAGCTAGAGGTCGGGAGGTATAGAAGGAGCTGGGATTGGAGGGTCGATCTCGGAGGGAAGATGTTCTCAAAGTGAGCGAGCATCTCTAGCTTCAATGATAGTGTTTCTAGTTATTTCACTCACCTACGAGGTTAATAACTAGGAAATCTTCCAACATTGCTATCTAGAGCATACCCTACAAACACTTGCATCTAAGGTTTTAGGGGCCTATCTTCCGGGGTTCTAAGATCGGGGGATCTTGACCTTAGCTAGACACCCCCACACTTTGAAGTAGTTAAGCTGTGGGGCTCATCCTTTCAAAAGTTCATAGGGTGTTGTGCTACAGTCCTTAAAAGGAATCCTATTCGAGGATAA
The DNA here is from genome assembly GCF_009730915.1 of Dioscorea cayenensis subsp. rotundata. Lineage (NCBI taxonomy): Eukaryota > Viridiplantae > Streptophyta > Magnoliopsida > Dioscoreales > Dioscoreaceae > Dioscorea > Dioscorea cayenensis. The sequence continues at coordinate 21,519,696 of NC_052478.1, forward strand.
AAACAAGTTTGAGAGCAAAGCCTCCCCACAAGTTCTCGGGTATACCAGAACTTAATAGCATGGCATTTACCATGTCCATCAATGTCCTGTTTTTCCTTTCAGCAACCCCATTGGACTCGGGGGTGTAAGGAGGCGATAAACTCATGCACAATCCCATTACATTCCGCAGAATGAAGACATAACATTTGAAGTATACTCTCCACCTCTATCGGATCTAAGAACCTTAACGGTCTTGCCTAGTGATTCTCGACTTGACTTTGAAAAATCATGAACTTGCTAAGGGCTTCATCTTTGGATTTGATCGAAATAGATATAGCGAGAATCGGGAATGATCATCGATAAAGGTAATGAAAATAACGGTTTCCCGCTACGGTAGGAGGTCTACAAGAATCACAAATATCACTGTGGATCAAATCAAGAACTTGAATTACGGTGAATGCGAGGAAATGGTTTCTTGGGTAATTTGGCTTGAACACGATTTGACATTTAGAAACTTGATCAATCTTGGATTTAGGAATCGGGTTCAAGGTTCATCAACCTTCTAATGGATCCAAAGTTCACATGACCCAATCTTCCATGCCAAAGATCGAGAAGATTCGATGTTCAAAAATAACGAGAAGAAGAGGAAGAAAGATAATCGAGAACTTTCGTTTGATAGATAAATTAGAAGGTTCACATACATTGAGCTTGAGCAGGACCACCGGATACAAAAACCTTTACCAACAAAAAGATTACTCTTTGGAGATTACAAGGCGGTTTGACTCAAGTACAATCTTATAACGAGGTCGAATCAAAGGGAACCATCGATAAGATTTTTTTCTAATGTCGAGTTTTCATCTTTGAGCGTCTAACAGTGAGAACTTTCCCAGATGTCATCTTCAAATCAATCCGTCCTCTCCCTAACACGTGTGCTACTGAGCCATTTCCAAGAGTTACACATCCTCCACTTGAGACCTGATAAGTGGAGAACCAGAAACGGTCAGCGCAAACATGGACGTTAGCACCAGAATCAAGGAACCACTCTAGGTTTTGACAAGTCAAATTGACAGAAGGAATGAAAGATACTGACCTAAAGAATGTCCCAGAGGAAGGTTCACCCATCTCAAGTACATTTACTTGCGGTTTGGGTGGACCGGAGTTTTTGCTGACAGGTTCAGTCTTACGGAAGAAGCAATCACGAGCAACATGGTTTGTCCTACCACAAACAAAACAATGTTTAGGACTTTTCTCATAAGGTTTAGAAGCGAGAAGATTTGGGTTCTTTGAGAGGTTTGAGAAACGAGAATGGGTTGGCTTGCCCTTGGCCTTAAAGGATTTCCCTTTGGGGAAAAGCCCGGCGACCTCTGTCGGAAGAGTGGGTATTCCTAGAGCTTTTTAGAGCTATTAGGGGCTATCACTATGTTCAGTTAGATAAACCCGACCTTTATGAGGATCTACACCCTTAGAGAGATTCGGGTTGGCTTCCTCGATTCTAATGGTGTTGTAAACTCCTACAAGGTCAAGGAATCAATCTTGTGTCTAAGTCCATTTTGCAAAGCGACCAAGAAGGTGGTAGCTTGTTCGGGAGAATGGACACAATGTGGCTCTCATTGTACGCGTGCCACACTTCTCTATGGCACTAAGGTAGTCCTGAAAGGTGTGAATCTGTTCTCCCATCTCTACTCCGTCTACCATCTTGTAGTTTTCAAACTCTATGCTCAGGTGGCTAATCCTAGTAGCATTATCGAGGGCCATACTCCTTTTCTAGGGCACTCCATATATCCTTAGCGGTCTTATAATCAAAGTATTTGTCATAAAGGCGATCGGAAAAGAATGCTAAGAATTCTATGGCGGCGGTGGAAATCGATCTCTTCGAGGGTTTTACTAGGAGCTAAGGAGCTAGATGTTTGGTCTACGATCGAGATGGATAATCGGCGAAGTCCACTAGGATCAAGATCGGGAGGAATCGAGAATCGAGGAGGATAGAGTAAGAGCGTGGATACTCTAAGGTGTACAACCAAAAATTCGACTGATGTTTCCACCTCCTAAAGTTCACCTTACCGTCAAACTTGACGAGGTTTACGAAATGTCAGTTGTGCATCCATGTGTGTGTAATGTACGTTAATCAAGTTCAAGGTCTACTAATGTGACACAAGCAAGTTTTAATGTGTAGAAATTGATTTGCAGAAATACAATACTGTAGAACTATATGTATAAGAATATGATATACAGTATTATATGTATGAATATAGTATACAGGATATCTACGTATAAAGTACAGTCTATAGTATTATGCGTACAAACTATAATATTGCAGAATATGTTTACAAAATACAGAAATATATTTGCCGCTAAACAGTCTATGTATAAGACACAATTCAGCGTTAGAATGTAGGAAATATACTACTGAATAGCATGCAAATACTATAAACAAGAGTTGTAAACCTATAATACAAAATCACAGTGATATAATAATTCAAAATGATAGTTAGAAATTTCCAGCCTGGGGTAGGCGTGCGGAAAGCCTTGCCCTATGCTGAATTGGCCTCCCTCGTGCGGGGATTTTTCGGCCTCGCTCCAAGCGCGGGATACACTAACTTGGGAAGGAAGAACTCTCGTAGCCCTAGCACGTTTGGCGTCGAGATATCCCAAAGCGCACCCACAAGGTTCGAGGCAAAAGAACCACGAGAATGAGAAACGAGAATAATTGGGTTTTCAGAGCGCGTAAAAAGCACACCCGGTTCGAGCAGCATAAAAGCACACCGGAAGAAGAGAATATGAGAGAAGAAATAAGCAAGTGTGTGTTTTTGGTTCAAGGTTTAGGCATGTATTTATAGCAATGAATTCTTTAGCAACTCTCTCCACTAGGCAATGTGGGACTAAAGGTTTGAGTGTAAAACATGTGGGACCCACAGGACCCACATCCAACATCTTGTAGTTGTCGTCACTGTTATTATTAATTTGTTGTACCTTCTTTCTCATCAATATTTTGAAAAGTCTTCTGCACTCCATTAATACGTTTTTTTAAAAGCTTGGGACGCTGGGCTTGTTAATGGCTCAGCTTGACTTGTTTATCAAATTAAATGAATGATTTCTAAACTTAATTTCTAAATTCATAAGATAAATGAGAACACCACCAAACTAGCTCTTGGCTTGTTAAGGCTAGTGAATAATTTGTATATAGTATCGTTAAAAGTTTATACTAAATCCTCTTGTTTAATTTTTTTATGAAATTTAGACAAGTCATATATTAGGAGCCGGCATGTGTACGGATTAGAGATTGATTATCCAGACTGTGTGATTTCAGCTGAGAATGAGAGATTTGGATTGTAAGCTCATATATACAACTGGTAACCTACTACTATCACTGCTTCCATGAAGTCTTGAGCTTTAGCTCTTTAAATGTTTCATCTTTAATTTTCACTATAGAGCCAAGTACTGTAAGCTATAAACATTTATGTTATTTTTTAAATTTTTTACTTTACTAAAGCACAAAATAAGAGCAAAAATTGATCCATATTTATTGTTATTATTTCTAAAATGCAACATGACCCTTTCCTTAGTTGGTTATTACTCTTGATTATTTTTATGTTTTCATAATATTAATTAGCCAGTTTTTGAACCCGCACCTTTTATAGTTTGATATAAAGCCTACTATAATCATAATAAAAAAAATATATAATTTAAAAAATTATGAAAAAATTAATTTTATAATTGAATGGATAAATATCAAACTTCTTATAGTTGCATTTTATTCCCTTCCCTATTCCAACATTTATAGTCTAGAATTCGAATTCTATATCTACTTGGACACAATCATCATCTATATATACTATATATATATAAATATCACCATCAATTGAAGGAAGATGCTAAATTGAAAAATCAAATGAAGGCGCAACTAAGAAATAAAAACAAAGAAACTGCATGGCTATGAGTAGGATTTAATTCAATGAGTAATAATACAAGTTCTTAAAGTGAACGTGCATGAAATGATAACATGACCTTTTTTTGGTTTTATGGAAACTTGTCCACTTCAGTGCGTGAGCCCTCCACACGCTACTTGGCCCCTTCGATTTTTTAAAGTATACGTCTTCTTAATTTATTCCTTTCCCACATGATTAATTTTGTGATTAACTCTTAATTAAGTTTCATTCAGTAATGGTCAATTTATGTGGTTCTGTCATTTTATATAAAAAAATAATAAGTGTCCCCACTTTTATGGCATGTCAAACGAACAAATATATATGGAGAGTCTACATAGTAGAGGTTTATTCGTGTCGTGGTTTTGAATATGTATTTATACTTCATTTCCTTAAAAGTATTTATTATTATATCGTTTCGGTGTTGAGTAATTTTACGATTTCATCTATTTTTCACATATGTTAGAATTTTTTTACTCATAAAAGTTATGATCTATATTTTCTCTTTTAAGTTCTCATAATATTTTTAATATATATATATATATATATATATATATATATATATATATATATATATATATACTTTTAATTAGTTCTATAAAACCAAAATATTTAGTTTCCTCGTAACTCTCCAGTTTTATCCAGAGGGGTTCAATGAACCTAATCTATGTTATGAATTGGATATAAGTTTGAAATTTTTATAAAATAAATAAATTATAAATTTATTAAAAATATGAATACCAATATAAAGATTTCAAAACAAAACAAAATATAATTATAAAAATAACAAAAATATAATAGCAAAAGTCCTTTGGAGTTGAAAAAGACAACAATACGAAAAATCAAATAAGCCCCTAAAAATAGAGAGGATATCTTCCCTACTGAAGCGATCGAAGTGATCAAATAGAGTGCTATTGGTGACCTTGATCGGATTATCATCGAGGTTATGATTCAATGTGCATGGCTAAAAAACTGAATAAAATCGAAACATTTAAAAGATATAAATTTTTTCAAAATTTACATTAATTTAATTTATATTTCTTTGACTTATTTTTTATAAATGTAACAATTGCATATGTAATAACATACATTCGGGTACTTTACTTTTTGGCATCACTATGTTTTAAAAGCATATCAAATTTGAGTAATGAACAAAATAGAATAAAGTGGATAAACCATGATTCGTTGTAAAAAGAAATACTAGATGTCTACCGGAGAAGAAATATTGAACAAAAGAGCTTAGAAGAAAAGAAGCATGCGAAATCCTCACCAGAGATGAGGATAACAGATGCGGGACAGAACAACAACATGCAAATAAAAAGATAAAAAAAGAACCATGGTAATTAACATCTATATATATGGGTGTACCCATAAAAATGAGAGTGCATAGTCAGATTAATTTTCAGCTAGATGCATACCCGTTATTATTGCTCTTGTAACATTGGTATTAAAAAAAAACAAATTAGTAAATGCCTTTTTCAATCTGATATTATTATATTGACTATTCATCTATCAGTATTATCCACAATGATTTTTTTAATTTATTTTTATTAATTATCTGTATTATTATTATTTTTAATTAAATTATTTATGATAAAACGTCATAATTTTGATGGCATGGGTAATATTATAAGTACGTTATTAATTTAAAATTATAAATTTTTATAATTTTTGTGGCTTTATAAATAAATTCTATATAATTGTATATAACTCTTTAAAATCTGTATCATAAACACCTTTTTGAGAGGCATCGAATAATGCTCAAATGTAATTATCTTTCTTAATTTACTCTAATCAACTTCAACTTCAATTAATACAATATCAACTAAAACAACTAGAACTGTGGTTTTCAAATATGACTGTTTTAGGCATTGGATGGGTGGAAATGTCAATTTTACTCAGTTTAATTGTTTTCCATCGTTTTGTCCTTTTCTTTGAGTGCCTTGGAGAAACCGGTGACGAAGCCCTACTAACTATAACCGATCCTTGCTGAGTCATCCTTCTCAAGAAGCCACTTTGATTGGTGCCTCTCTCGGTGAAGGTGTGCCGCAGCTTACCTCGCTGCTGATCCGGCATCCACAGGGCTGTTTTCTTCCTCTCTCCGACCACAACTACACGGGTTAGTAAATCTAAGGAATCATCGTCAAAATTTGTTCTACTATTAAAAGCCTGAAATACAAAAAGCAAGATTTTTCCTCATCAAATGCATGGAAATGTTGATGATGAAGAAAGAAAACCATGTGTAATTATACTCTACATCTGCTAAGAACAACAATAACAATTAATCATCCAAAACCTATATATATATATATATATAGTCGCTATTATGTACCCTGCTGGCTACCCCTAATGTTGGGCACTGTAGCTGTGGACTGCTGATAGAAGGGCTGAAGACGACATGCCTTTTAATCAGAGAGCTTTTGCCAACCGAGCCCTATAGCTTTGCTTATACATAACAAGAAAAGAAAGGATCTCTGGAAAATCAGAATGGACATGAGTTTCATGAGTATCTGTACATAACTTGTTGCTAAAGCCTGCTAATCAAAAGTAGAATGAGAGTGTTTTCAAAGTTGACTTATACAGTCATGGGATATCTCTCGCGTATGGCTTTGGGTCTGTGCTTGTCTATCGGTAGCTGGCGAAACGCCGAGTACCGATCAATCATCAACCAGACTCTACATGTTTGGTGGAGAAAACACAAAACGACTTTGTTTCATATGCGCTCGCGGTAGATTTGAGGAATGTGTGATGTTTGAGCATGGAATGTACCAAATTAATCCTAGGATGGCAATTTCTTTGTCAAAAAGGTAAAGCATTACACACACGCGCAGTACGGAACCCAAGTTTTGATTTATCGACACTAAACCTTTTAAAGTCATTTTGCAATCAACAGCATGGAAAAGCTCACTTTCAAAAGTGAATACTATCAATAAAATGTTATACGTCAGAAAGTCCTGCATTACGCTGTAAACACAGAATCATTTGATTTTGGCCATTTGTGCTCTCTAGAGTATTATGGAAGCGTAAACCCACATGTGGAAAGTCCTTTGCACGGTATCTAATGATTTCGAAAGGTCAGCACAATATTTAGATGCATAACATCATACGACTAAATTACAACAATCTTCCTGCCGCTGATTATTATATTATTTCTTGAGCTACTACTTTGAAGTGACTGGTGAACGAAAACACTGAAAATCAATCTTTGTAAGCTAGCTAATGGATATTGATTATGGTGTTGTATATAAGACGAGACCTCTATGTGTCTCATAGAATGTGAGAGAGAGAGTAATGAGGTTGCTGATTCTTGCTTTTGAGTTACAATGTCTTTCATTCACCAACCAATAGCTTCCTTTATTTTAGCTGCTTTCATGGTTCGCGGAACGAAAGAAACAGCGGCAATCACTCTCCTTTAGGGTCTGTTAGTTATATCGATTCTCTAGATATATATATATATATCTCTATATATACACAAATGCATATATGTTTGCATGAAAGGACACCGGTTGCGCCACACAGTTCCTTGCAACAGTATATAGTTAATAGGTGAAACTTGTCCCTTGGCTTTACGTGTCAACTTTCTCGCTTTCATCTCAGCTGACGCCCACACTCTGTTTGTTTGCCTGTGAAAGTCACCATTTGACTAAGAACCCTAGCTTTTATTGCAACATGTACAGTTTGCAAAGCGAGTGGTGAGAAACTTTTAGATTTGACTCAAGAACTTAAATTCAATTCTAAAGTTTTTCTCTGTAGAACCGTGTTTGTTTCAGCACAGTGAGCTTTGTTTTTACTAAATATACCAGTCTCCATGAAAGACTAAATCTTTAGATCTATGATCAAACTCTGCTTTGAAAGCAAGATAATAACACATGATCGATTGAACTTGAAATCAATTTAGAAGTTGGTTTCTTTTGAAATTTGCTTACTTGATTGCAAAGCACCTAAAAAGTTGAAAAGTGATAGAGGACATGAGCACAAGCTTCAACCTGATTTAGCATTTCAAGCAAATTACTTTCTCCTTTGATAATGTTGACTATATCTCCGATTTACTTCTTTAGTTTTGTTTCTTTTATGCCAAGAAAATTGTTTTAAGACACTTCTTTTATTCTTACTTTGAATTTATTTCTATCTTGTGTAACATGTTGGCATAGTTTGTTTCTTTATGGCAAGGAAAATTACTTTGACTATGTTGACTTGTGGTTGTTTTATCTTTTTGTTGAATGTTTTGTTTTGCTCTTCTTCTGGTTCTTGTTTATTTCTTGTTGTGTTGAGACTTTTTTTGGATTTTATGGCAAAAACACAATAGATATATTTTTAAAGTTTTTATACTAGATATATAATAAACATTCTTTTATAATAATAATAATAATAATAATAATAAGCATTTATTCTGTTAAAGAAAAATAGAATAATAATAATAATAATAAGGATTAATTGTAAAAATAAAAAAAATTAAATTATAACAATAATGCTAACATATTACAAATAAAATAATATTATTAGCTAATATATTTATTTTAATATTATTCTACATAAAGGCGTAAAAAGATATTTCTATATATTTTATTACACTTTATTTTCTTAATCCGGTGAATTACCCTCCAACATCTTCCTAACCAAACCTGGGTTTTTTTTTTCGTTTCCTAATCCATTCCCCTTGTTCTAATTTCTATTTCATTACATCGCCAGTTTAATCCTTGTAAACAAACAACCTTATAAGTGTTTAACCCAACATAATATAATTAAATATTTTCATAATATTAGCAATTAACTATATATTATATATATATATATATATAAAGCGAAAACATGGACGCTTTCTAGACTTTTTGTGTAGAAAATGAAAAGTGCTAGGGTTGGGGTTTTTAGAGTCGTTTAGTGTCTTGGAATGGGAGTGAGGAGAGATATAGAGGATAAAGCAGGGATTAGGGGAATTAAAAATGAGGGAATAAGAATAGTAATGGAAACATTTATTTGGTTGAAAGGAATGGAAGTGTGGAATAGGAAAATGCTGTGAAAAGAGAATTTTGATAAAATTATTTACGTATGCTCTTTACAACAAAATAAATGATATCTAAAATAATGGATGATATTTAATTATTATTAAATTTTTATTGATTATAAAATAATTTGAAATAATGATTACAATATATATCTTAATTAAGTCAATTTTATACCTTTTAATTATCATATAAAAATATGTATAACTAATTCATGTAACTATTATACATTTTAATTGTTATGAGTGCATAGTTTTAATTAAATAAATTGCTTTATTTAGATAATTAATAGTAAAATATAAGTGAGTATTATCCAATTCAAAAATAACAAGAGATATATTTTTTACATAACAACATTATCTCAAGAAGACACAATAACATCTCATGAAGGCTAAGAACTTTTAAAGAGGAATATATCCAAAGGTCTATATACAACTTAAAGGCTAGTCATGCTCCAATTACAGCCTTCATACTCAATCATCAACCAAGTACTGATTTGAGGTTACAAGTGAAAGAAAGAGAGAAGTACATCAAGAGGGATAAAATCATCATTTCAAACTTAAAAATTGAGATTTCTCTCAAAATGGAGAGGATGATGACGAGGCATATGGAAAAATTCTAATCCTTCACATGAATACTGTAGCATCCTTTATTGAATAACAAACAAGGTATAACAATAGAAAAGAAAAATATTAACTTGCTAACAGTTTATATTCCAATCATCCAAACATAGAATTGATTTTTGTGGGAAGAGCGTGGTTATTGGGCCGAGACATCTAACGGACATCACGGGATATGTAGCAGATTATGCATGGATGATGTTAGAACTTGGGTCGCTCATTTTATATTAATATATAACTCACTACAAGAATTATAAAAGAAATATATTTTATTAAAAAGTTGTGAAAATCTAATCTTACCATTTAATACACAAATATCAAAATATGACTGGCACCCTTTTCTTTCAAACAGGTGCTTTGGACCCATTAATCTCCATATGTTGATCTGTAATTAGAAAAGTAAATGTTTGAGTTTGAGAATCTTATGATCTAGTGGATCTATAAAATTCATTAGAATAGAAGGTGCAGTGCATAAGAGTGGAGCATAACGACAAATTAACTCAACAAATATTTATGTCTTTATTTTACAGAGGAGGTTTTGTTGTTAGATCATGAATTTTCCTGATAGTTCTATGTTATTTTAAATTAAATATTTAGAGTTTGAATATGTATTTTATTCATATATATATATATATATATTGGAACATGCCAAATCAAGATCAAATGAAGGTGCAATGTAGAAAAGAAAACAATCAAATTACATGGAAATGAAAGGGATTTAATTCAATGAGTCTTTTTAAAGTGAAGGCGTGCATGAAATGCTAACAATGACCTTTGTTATTTTTACTCAAACATGTCCGTTCAGTGCGTGAACCCTCCACGCGCCACTTGATCCATTCCTAAGAAACTCATCATCTTCTTTTATTCCTTTCACACATGATTAATTTTTATAATAAATCCTTGATTAATTAAGTTTCTTTCAATAAACACATTATTTATGTGTTCAGTTAATTTGATCTATTCTGGTTGATGTAACATATATATATATATAAGATAATCCAGAGTGCGCTCTAAATTCTTTCGTTCTCTAGAGATGTTATTGTAATTTTGTCATTGTTCATGAATACTATATGAAACTATAAAATGCGTTGTAGTCGCATTTTACGATAATCGTAGCTTCTAGTAGTAGCCAAATTACCATCCAGTGATATTGTAGTGGATGTCTCAAATTACTCAACCTCATGTCTATGAATCTAAGCTATAGTTTGATTTTGTTCCATATGTATTGCCAAAAGAAACTAAACAAAATTGAAACATTTTTAAATGTAAAAAATTAACATATAAAATTGAAATATTTAAAAAATATAAAAAATTATTTATTTACCGAGTTTAAAATACTATATAATGATAATTTGTTTTAGGTATAATCACCAAAAATAGTCCAGTATACTTTTCTCTATCTACATTTTTAGTCCTCTCTTTCGAAAATACTCATTAGTCACTCTATTTTTGAAAAATGTGCCCTACTTAGTTAAAAATGCTCGTAAATACGTCTAACTTTGATAATGTACACTTAGTCATACTAGGTGGGGCACGTTTCAAAGTAGAGGGCTAATCGAGATATTTACGAGTAGAGGACAAAAAGAGAGAAAAAGACATCTGAGCAACTAGGATATTATACCTTTGTTTTATACTTTTTTGAAAATATTTAAGAGATTTATACTCTTTTGTTTTTCAATTAATGAGATTAAAATATAAAAGGAAATGGTGAAACCTAGATGAGGGAAAGAAATTAATTGAGAGAGGAAGACATTAAATTTAATTTTTTATTTTATTTGATAATTTTTATTTAAAATTTATGTCATAAAGTAAAAGATCTTTTGATCTAACAGCACTAACATCACTGAGTCCAAAATGTACTGGACAGTTGTGCGAAGTGTGCTGATACAAATTGTTTTAAATTAGTATTTTCATTTATACATTAGAAAATAACAAAATTATTTGCCACCATTATTTTTCCATAAATATCTCATAAATTATTTCTGAAAAATCTGGCGGTGCAAAGAAATTAATTATTTTTTTCTTATTTTGTATATTTCCAAGGGTAAAAATGTTAAAAGCAAGAAAATATTTGCAGATAAGCCCCTCTAGAAACCTTGTCACGTGACTCATATCAACAAACAAAGACCAAAGAAAACGCAAGCTCACGAATATTCCCAAATGGAAACAACTAGACCACGAGCCCTCCACACGCTCCAAATCCTCACCGTCCACGTGTCATCCATCCAACGGCTACAACCTCCTATAAACCCTCATCTTCCACACT
>NC_052478.1:21532483-21557440 GCF_009730915.1 Dioscorea cayenensis subsp. rotundata
AATGATGATTGTTTGTTAGTGTTTCTTTTTTGATACTTTGAATCTTAGGTTCAGGTTCATTATAGGAATATGTTATTTATATTTTAATTATGTGATTTTTCTTTTTTTATGATTTTTTATCTATTAAAAATCACAAAAGCTAAATGTAACATGGAACTTGTCTCAATTGAGAAGAAACAATGATATGAAAGTTTTAATTAAATTAGAATTTTTTAAAATTTTAAAATTATTTCATTAGATTCTTATTTTTTTTCTTAAATGTGTAGAATAAGCATCAAAGAAAGAGAATAACATTAAAGGCCTAACAATAGATTGAGGCTGGAAATTAAAAAGAAAACATTCAAATACATAAAGGAGTACTTTATCTCCAAATTTAGGATAATTTTATTTTATTTTTTTTCAAAATGATAATTTAATAATTGTATTTTGGATATTAGAATTTCTAATTTTAAATATTCAAATTTTGAATTTTGAATATTTTGATGATATGTATTTATTTATTTTCATATAATATTAAATACTTTATTTTCTTGTGTGACAATATTTTTGCTACTAAAATTTTTTTTTGAAAAAAGTATATAAAATATAACTTTATATTTATCACAAATAATTAATTATATTAGTGAAAAAATTAGCGTAACATAATTTTTATTTTAATGACAATATTATTTTTAAATTAATAACTTTATTTGTGACAATATAAACACATAACTATATCCCAAAGTAACATTAGTGACAAAGTATTGGTCACCAATAAAAATATTACTATTAACAAAAACGTTTTGTCACTATTAAATTTTTTCAGAGTCAACAATTTTGTCCGAAGAAAATAGATTATTATGACAGCTTCTTCGTCACAATTTAGCATTTTTCTTGTGTCAACAAAATTGACAGAACTGAATAAATTATTGTGAGAACTTTATTCATCACAATTAAAATTTTTTTGTGTCAACAAAATTGACATAAATAAATATGGTTATTGTATCCACATCGTTTTGTCACATATATTAAATTTGTTAGTATTATAAAATTTGTCACAAATATATGGAGTAATTGTGTCAATTTGTCTGAAATTGTCACTCTTGTATTAGCATCGGAGGTATTTGTGACTGGAGGTGACGACTTCTAAAATTTACTACTATTACTAATTGTGACTAAAATTATTGCTTTTAATGATAACATTTGTTATCACTAAAAATAGAATTTGTTGTAGTGTTATTGGGCTATCAAGCTCATAATCTAGTTGTTATTTTTTTTTTCTGATCAGGAGTACAATAGATTAGCAGGAGTTGTCAAGTAGCAAACGTATCCTAGTTAGTTTAAGTTCTTATTTTTGTTCGTATTATAAACTCAAAGTTTTTTATTTTGGAAATCTTGTATGTTTCAAACTCTATTGTATTTTGGCATCTAAAGTTGTAGTTTTGTTAAATTGTATTTTCTACTCTAAGCCAGGTTCTAAGGCCTTGCATGCCGGCTATAGATTACATTGTGGATGTGCAGCTGTTTGTCGAAGTGTCGAGCCCAGTAGGTGTAGTTTGGGGTGTGACAATATCTCAGTTGACTAAATTATGAACCAGTGACTACCATCGTTAATACGTCTCATTCGTGCATTGAAATATGACTTTAATAATTATTTGTTTTGCTCACTTGAAATCTTTTATCTCAAAAGAAAAAAAAAAACAAGAACAATAAAATTTTTGTAATTAATATTTTTTTACCACTCAAAATAATATTATTAACAATAATCATCAGCCAAACTTGTCATATATTCCCAAAAGAAAAGTTAAATGTGATATTACTTAAGGCCAGTGTATTCAAACATTACACCTCTGTGTGTTCAAATATTTATTATATACAATAGTTTAAATATGTATGTTTGAAAAGTTCAAATTATTTATTGAAGTAGCAAGCTAAACTATCTATGTTTCTATGTTATCACGCATTGTTTGGAATTAAGAAACATGTATGGTTTATGTTGTATATGGCTCATATACACATGTAAACAAGTAGATACGGAATGGAGTGGAGTGGGGCTACAGCATCTGTCCTATTAGGGGAGCATCGGTTTGATAGGTTGGGGGTGCGGAGGAAACACTCCATGTTAGGATCCAAGGGTAATTTGTATCTGGTTAGGATTATGATTTGGTAATTTTATTAATTGTATCCAGATAGGTTTAGGATCTGGATATGTTTAGGGTCTAAATAGGGTTAGGATTCAGATGAGTTTGTATCTGGATAAGCTTAGGTTTTTCCTATAAATTCATGTAACCGTAGTCTTTTGTCTCTACCATGAGGAGAGACGAGTGAATAAGAGGAATACGACATCTCCACTCCTGAGGACGTAGGCACATTGCCGAATCTCGTCAATCTTATATGTTTGTGATAGTCTTATTGCTCTCTTAATTTTCCTTGCGGATCCTCTATTTTTCTAACAAATGGTATCAGTGTGAGGTTTCATTGGCAGGATAAACTCTATTACAAAATTCACTGTGAAAAGGTTCGATGGAACTGGGAATTCGGATTATGACAGATGGAGGGTGAAGGATTTGGTCGTACAGCAGAGGATGTTGAAAGCATTGGAAGACACAAAGCCTCAAGGTTTGAAAGACCAAGTTTAGTTAAATTTACAAACAAGAGCGACATCACTTATTCTGTTGTCTTTGGCAGATGACGTTATGTATTACGTCATGGGTCTCTCGTCTCCCGTGGAAGTCTAGAGGAAATTGGAGAGGATTGATGAAAGGAAAGGTGATTCATCACAGTTTGCTAATGTGATACAACACGGTGATTCAAATTGTAGTAGTGGGGATCGATCTGCTTTCTGTTTCATCATGTCAAATCTCGGATTCATGCACTACAACAAATTGTATTTTTAGTGATAACAAAAGTTATCACTAAAAACAATAATTTTAGTCACAATTAGTAATAGTAGCAAATTTTAGAAGTCGTCACCTCCCGTCACAAATACCTCCGATGCTAATACATGAGTGATCATTTTAGACAAATGGTCACAATTACTCCATATTTTTGTGACCAATTTCACGACACTAACAAATTTAATATTTGTGACAAAGCGATGTGACTATAATAACCTTATTTATTTATGTCAATTTTGTTGACACAAAAAAATTTTAATTGTGACGAATAAAGTGCTCACAATAATTTGTTTAGTTGTGTCAATTTTGTTGACACAAGAAAAATGCTAAATTGTAACCAAAAAGCCGTCACAATAATCTATTTTATTGTGACAATATTATGGACTCAGAAAAAAATTATTAATTTAAAAATATTGTTGCCACTAAAATAAAAATTATGTTACACTAATTTTGTCACTAATATAATAAATTATTTGTGATAAATATAAAATTATATTTTAAATACTTTTGTCAAGACAAACTTTTAGTAACAAAAATATTGTCACATGAGCAAATAAAGTATTTAATATTATATGAAAATAAATAAATAAATATCATCAAAATATACAAAATTCAAATTTTGAATACGTAAAATTAGAAATTTTAATATCCAAAATACAATTATAAAATTATCCTTTTAAAAAAAGAAAAAAGATTGTAAAATTATCCTAAATTTGGAGATGAAGTACTCCTTTGTGCATTTGAATCTTTTTTTTTTACTTTTCAGCCTCAACTTTTGCTTTTTATTTCCTTTCCTCAATGTTTATTCTCTACATTTAGGAAAAAAAATAGAATTTAATGCAATAATTTTAAAAATTAAAAAATTCTACTTTAATTACAACTTTTATATCATGATTTCTCTCAACTGAGATAAGTTCCATGTTGCATTTGCTTTTGTTATTTTCAATAGATAAAAAATCATCAAAAAAAGAAGAAGAAGAAGAAGAAGAAAATCACATAATTAAAATCTAAATAACATATTCCTATGATGTACCTAAACCTAAGATTCAAAGTATCGATAAAGAAAACACTAATAAACAATCATCATTGACAAAAAAATTCAATAAACCTCACTTTGAAGATTAAAAAAGATAAAGGAAAAAAATAATTATCTCTTATTTATTGTATAAACTAAACAAAAGAATTTAAGAAAAGAAAAATAAGCAAATCTTGTGGCTATCAATAACATGCACCTTTACATCAGGAGCTAGTTGAGTCACTTTAATTCTCCAATCAAATGAAGCCGAATCGTTGCTATCGATCTCCATAGACACATAATTACTCGAGGCATCACTCTTTTTATATGTTAAATTCATTGAGGATATATATCTTTTTAAATTTTAATTTGTTTAAAAAATTTACATTATTTAGATTTTGTCTTGTGAGATTTGGTAAATCTCTATTAAATTTTAATTTTTAAAATCTTTCTCTAATACTATAAATCCTAGGCATAATCTAAATTAAAAACTTATTTTCTATCCCTTAAAATATCAATTTTGAGGATTGGGTAAACAATAACAACTTGGAAAACAATGAATTTGGAGAATATTTTTTCACATCGATTTTTATCTGATATTTTTACAAATATTTTTAAAATTTGAATAGTTTTTCTTTTAAAAACGTTTATATATACACCACACACATATCGAATTTGATCCTAAAATATGTTAAACATACTTTAGGTTTTCTGTGACAATATTTAGTATATATTAATAATTGAATTTTTTTGTGACAAAAAATGTAATCACAAAAAAATAAAATGACTAGTGGCGAAGAACACTTTCGCCACAACAAATGAAAATATTATTTACGATCCCTATAGGTATATTACAATCATAATAATTTTAGTGACAAAAAAAAAATCATCACAATTAACTTAGACTATAGTATTAATTAATTTTTTTTATCACAAAAAACTTCATATTTGTGACAAAATGATTGATAGTTACAAAAAAAAATCATAATATCGTAATTCTTGTAGTACAAGCATAATTTACTTGGTATATTAAAACTAAATTGAAGAAAGTCAGGCCTATATTTATACTGTTTTTTAATATTCTTTTTAGTTACTTTTGATATTTTTATGTGAAAAATAGTTGTTTATTTGGTAAATGATTGATGAATATATATATATATACACAATATTCTTCTTCGCATTGTGGATACCGGGGGCTACACCAATGAGATGATGATGATTTAGTATTTGGACATAGTTACTTTTAAATGTTTTAATAGGCTAATATTTTGGCTTAATAGAACAAAATTTTTTAGTATCTAATAAGTTATTTTGAAGTATTTATAAGTAATAATTTTGTTTGATAAAATCATTTAAATTTAAATTTTAAAAACCTTTTAAATTTTATCTATAATTACTTAAAAAATCTATGCATAACTTTTGAGATTGGGTAGTAAAAAATAGAGTTTTTAATATTTTATTAACAATATAATTTTACAACTATATACACTATGTATTTGAATTTTTTTGTATCCAAAATTATCGACGCAAAAGGTAAGATGTATAATTGTGATGGATAGTAAATTGTCACAATTGAAATTGTAATAGTGACAAAATAATTGTATATTACAACTAATCCAAACTATTGTGTCAGTTAACATTTTTAGCATAAAAAACCTCATAACATGGTTAAGAAATTTAATTTTTGTGGCAATATTTAGTGGACACTAAATGGTTGAATTTTTTGTGACAAAATTGTTGTAACAAAAAATATATGTTGAGTGATGGTGAACACTTTCGTCACAATAAATAAAAAAAAATTATAGTGACGACAATATTTCTTATTACAATTACACATCATTCTCATCAAAAAAATTTTGACATAAAATTTTGTATGCTTTTAGTAACGAACATTGGACATAAAAGAAATTTTGCCACTATTAATATATTAATAGTGACAATTTAATTGTGATAGATACAAAATTATCACAATTATCACTATAATAGTAACAAAAATATAAGTTATCATGATTAAGTTAAACAATAGTGTCTGTTACCTTTTTTGACACAAAATACCTAATATTTGTTGCAAAATAACCGAGCGACACAAAAAAATTGTCACTAAAAATCTTAACTCTTGTAGTGATGGATTTTGGATACGAGATGTTCGTTTCACATGACATCGAACAAGAATTGGTTTGATTCATACAAATCAAGGGATTTTGGTTTTGTCTACATGGGCAATGATAAAGCATGTGCTATTGCTGGAAATGGACAAATCTAGATTCGGATGCATAATGGTGTTGTTCGGACTTTGTGTGATGTTAGACATGTTCCATAATTAAGGAAGAATTTGATTTCTTTGGGTACATTGCATGGAAATGGTTTTGGCTATAAAACAAAAAAAAGATTGCATTAAGGTGAGTAAGGATGCTTTGATAGTGATGAAAGGGGAAAGGAGTGCAGAAAATATCTACAAGTTGATCGAAAATACAGTTGTAGGTGGAGTTGCAGTTGCAGATGGAAAATCAGATCAAGGCAATACTGCAGAGAAGTTCAAGTATTGCTTGGACTTGATGAATGTCTCTAATGCTAAGGAGACATGTCACTCAACTTATCTGGATGATGAGGAGCTTCTTGGTTTATATCTTCATGGGGTATATTCGCCAAGGTGGAGATTGTTGTATATGGCTCATATACGCAAGTAAAATGAGCGGGAAAGGAGTGGAGTGTGGCGCGACAACAGTTTGATAGGTTGGGGCTGCGGGGGAAACGCCCTCGTGGTAGGATACAAGGGTAATTTGTATATGGTTAGGATTATGATTTGGTAATCTTGTAAGTTGTATCCGGATAAGAATTGTATCGATAGGTTTAGGGATCTGGATATGTTTAGGATCCAGATAGGGTTAGGATTCGGATGAGTTTGTATTCAGATAAACATAGGTTTTACTTATAAATTCATGTAACCCTGGTTTTTGTCTCTACCATGAGGAGAGACCAGTGAATAAGAGGAATACGGCTGCTCTACTCTCGAGGATGTAGGCACATTATCGAACCTCGTAAATCTTGTGTGTTTATGATTGTCTTATTGCTCTCTTTATTTCCCTTGCGGATCCTCTATTTTTCCACAGTTTAGAAGAACGATAACTTGTCATAATTAACGGACAAAGATCTAAGGCAAGTCTTAGAAAAATGGAGCCTAGGTAAAATCATAATAAATATTTTTTTAATTATTTTTATCAAATAATAAATAATATAATAAAAAATATTATTATAAATCAATTAAATAAATTAAATAAGATAAATTTTAGAGTTTAACAAATAATTAAAACTTTTTTAAAATTATAATTATGTGGATAGGATGATACGATAGTAAATAAAAAGTTTAAATATAATTCTTTTAAAAAATAAAAACATGAATTGTAAGGCCCTAAAAATTTATGGGACCCTAGTTTAAAAATAATTAAATTTTTTTATGATAATTCTATGGATAGGATTATAAAATAATAATAAATAAAATTTTAAATAAATTAAAAAAAAATAAAAGAAAACATGAATTGTAGATCGTGAAAAATTGTGGGGCTTAATTTTCAAGATAATTATATGGGTAGGATTATATGATCATAGTAAATAAAAACTTAAACATAATTAAAAAATTTAATTGTGAGGACTTGTAAACATTTTATAGTTGAAAAAAAATTAAAGATCTGTGAACGTTGCTTTGGGCTGTTGGCTTTCAATCCAACGGTTCTGCACTGTTCAGTGAACAGTAAACTTTTACACAGTAACTTAACAAATCTGAGCCGTTCAAGCTTATTTCTACTAGACCTACAGGAATCCAACTATAAACCAAATGGAGATCAATCAACTCGTTAACCCCAAATTATCTCTCACTGTAGCCCAAGATTAATGTTACTGTTGGTGTCCATGCACTGTCTCCATCTATGTATATATATCCCTATCTATCTATATATATATATATATATATATATGAATTATGGGGTCTTCATAAACCTTGAGGCCCATGCATGGCCGCTTATGCCTAGGGTTGCCTTGCAAAAATCAAGATAAAAAGTTCTCGGTCCTTCAAAGCAACCTCCTTTCTTAAATCCAAGTCTTCTTGCTGGTCAATCAAACCATTGATTTCATCAGTCATTTAATATGCATTAATAAAATTTTGAAAAAAAACTAGTAGCACGTCTTTTTTTAAATAAAATTTGTGATTTATCCACTTTAATAAAAAGAAAAAAAAACTAGTAGCACGTACGAATTACTGAAGCAATTATTCTTTTCTCCCCATCAAATTATAAAATTATCCAATTATCTTTAATTAAAATGGGTTAATTAAGTTCTCGAAAAATTTGATAAATTTTTGCATAAGTAAATGTTTTTTTTTTTTTACAAAGATGACAAGATGTAGAAGTGAAGTCTTACTCTAACGTAATATTCAAACATGTTACTTAAAAAAAACTCACAATAATTGATTGATTGGAAATTGGTTGGATAAATAAGATGTGAATTGTGCGTTTGTGTGTAGGCATGGTGGGTTGTCACATTATAAAAATAATAATAAATAAATAAATAAATAAAGTTTAATTACCAATTATCACTCACACCCGAATGCCTCCAGAGGTTTCAAGCAAACAGAGATAAGTTGTCTCACCAAGCTGCTCTTCTACACACCATCTAACTATTTAAACAAATAATTTTAATAATTCTTCAAAAAAAAAATATTAGTATTAAGAAGTAACTATAATTAATTAAAAAATTAATTTTTTAAAAATTAATTTTTATTAATATTAATTAAATTAAAATGTCATGAGAAGTTAATTTGTCTTGAAAGCTATTTTCAACTCCCCCGTCAACGTCAACGCAAATTAAAACCATTCACACGGCAAGAATGTACTTTTCGACGGCCTATGCGTTTGGCTGTGTCCACCGAATTAATTTGACTAATATTTTTAAGCCACCCACTCTAGATGGTGTTCTATAATAATCAAAAATGGGCTTGAAATCAAGTTTGAACTCTTTAATTAATTGTTGCTTCCATGATCTGCATGCAGATGAGAGAAAAAAGAAGATCATGCATGCAAACCAAGAATCTGATCAGAGTTCTGTTGTTATGGATTCTAATGGTGGAGCTACTAGCAACTCCATTGGATGTGGATAACTTCATCTTCAATGGGTTCATGAGTGGCAGCAATCTTAGTCTGGATGGTTCAGCTTCAATCTTACCAAATGGACTTTTGTGTCTCACCAAGGACAGGACCCAAAACTTGGGACATGTCTACTATTCCACACCTTTTCGTTTTCGCCAAAATTCTCCAAATGGTAACATCTTCTCCTTCTCCACCACCTTTCTGTTTTCCATCACGCCTGATTAATCCAATCATGTCGGCCATGGCATCGCTTTTTTCATCTCCCCCACTACTTACTTGCCCTCATCTTCGCCAGGCTACTTTGGCATCTTCAATCCGGACAGCAATGGCAACAAAACAAACCATATCCTTGCTGTTGAGCTGGACACCATCCTCAACCCTGAGTTATTTGATATAAATAATAATCATGTTGGTGTTGATCATATTAATGGCTTGGAATCTAACATGTCTATAGTTGCTGGTTACTATGATAGTCTTACTGATGAGTTTCAAAACTTGAGACTTTACAGTGGGGAGACAATGCAAGCATGGGTGGATTATGATGGTGCAGAGATGCAGTTGAATGTTACCTTATCTCCTGTACCAATGGCAAAACCTAACAGACCTCTCTTGTCTTTCAGTATGATCAACCTATCAAGCATTCTCTCGGATCGTATGTATGTTGGCTTCTCTTCGTCAACAGGAACTGCTGCTGTCTCCCATTATCTGTATGGTTGGAGTTTTAAGATGAATGGAATGGCTGAAGCTTTTAGTCCCTTAGTACTCAGTAAAGCGGTTATAAAGGAAGAATCCAAACACAGGAAAACATGGCTCATGCTAGCAGTGATTATGTCTGTTGCCTTGTTAGTGGGTATAATGGGTGCAGTAGCTATTCTCATGGTGAGAAGAAGGATCAAGTTTTCAGAGCTGCTTGAAGACTGGGAGCTCCAATACGGTCCTCATCGTTTCTCATACCAAACTTTGTTCAAGGCCACAAAAGGATTCAACGACAAGCAGCTTCTTGGAGTTGGGGGATTTGGAAAAGTCTACAAAGGAGTGCTGTCCAAATGTAACACTGAGGTTGCTGTCAAGAGAGTATCTCATGAATCAAGGCAAGGGATGAGAGAGTTCATTGCTGAGATAGTAACTTTAGGCCAGCTGCGGCACCGCAACTTGGTTCAGCTCCTCGGATACTGCCGGAGAAAAGGAGAGCTTCTTTTGGTCTATGAATACATGCCTAATGACAGCCTTGGTAATTACCTCCATTGCAAAGATAAGCCAGCTCTAAACTGGTCTCAGAGATTGCATATCATCAAAGGAGTGGCTTCTGGCCTTGAATACTTGCATGAAGATTGGGAACAAGTGGTGATACACAGAGACATAAAGACCAACAATGTGTTGCTAGATAGCGAATTGAATGGCAGATTAAGCGACTTCGGTCTTGCTAGACTCTACGATCATAATATGGATCCTCAAACAACTCAGGTGGCCGGAACTATGGGGTATATCGCACCAGAGCTTGCTAGAACCGGAAGACCAACTACAATGACTGATGTTTTTGCCTATGGAGTTTTTGTGCTAGAGGTTGCATGTGGAAGGAGACCTCTAGACTTCAAGTTAAAAGATGATAATCAGATTGTGTTGGTGGATTGGGTGCTAGAGAATTGGAAAAATGGAACAATTGTTGGTAGCATAGATCAGAGGTTGGGAGATGAATGCAATGTGGATGCATCTGAGATGGAGCTTGTGTTGGAGCTTGGTTTGTTATGTTCTCATCCATTGCCTGCATTAAGGCCAAGCATGAAGCAAGTGGTTCAGTGTTTGAATGGTGATGCCTCATTGCCACCAGTGTCTCTTGCTTTCTCAAACTTTAGCCTCCAGGAAAATGAAGGGTTTGATAAGTATTTGTTATCATGTCCAAATTCCAGCATTCATTCATCATCTGCAGATTTGAGATGTATACGCATTGAAGAATAGATTTTAATTATGTGAAGAATATATCATTTTCAGTGAAATTTAACAATTGCATGCATATTTATGTTTTGTTTAGTGTGAAAACAAGAGTGTTTATTTTCTATCCGCAAAGTTACAATGCAAGTGAAACTATAATATAAATAAAAATGTTGTGTTAATTTTAAATTACAATGTTAAATCATTACAATGTTGTTTGATTTATTGTACTTAAAAAAATAATGTATTTGTTTTTTATTATTTGGTTCGATATAAGTTAGAGGTATAATTTATATGAGATTTGAGATTTTCTCATCATCTATTAATTTTTATTAGCACTAATTATTTTTATAAAATTTAATTTAATGAAATTTATTAATTAATTTAATAAATTATTATTTATTAATCTTTAAAACATTCAAAATTAATTTTTTTTTTATTATCGCTTAAACTTTCTCATCTTATTATGAACCTCTTAAATAAAAATCTATTTTCAATTTTTATGTAAACCAAAGACCATTATCATAGGATTATAATAGAAATTAATGATGCTATAAATTAACCAAGCTAATTCAAAATATTTCAAACTAAACTAAGTATTATTTGGAAAGCAATATTGCAGATTTGAGATGTATAAGCCTTGATTATGTAAAGATCGAATATATACTTTTCAGTGAACTTCATTAAGGGTGCGTTTTGTAAGATGTAATTGTAAATATGGTAGATTTTCAGTTACACTGTAACTGGAAATCTATTGATTTGAAAATACAGCAATGCAAAATCTGGTGTTTGGTTGGGTGTAATTAAAAATACTGCATTACAAAATTTTATATTTGTACAGAGGGATTTGTAAATCTATATTATGAAATATGGTGTTTGGTTTAATATATATATTTAAGATATATGGGCACTCATGGTGAGATTACCCCAAACCCTCAAACTCACAATTTTTTTTATGTCAATGTTGATTGTTTTAGTGAATGTAATTATTATATTAATCAATATATAACATTAAATTTTTAATTAACTTAATTTCTAAATTATTGTTATACTTTTGAAATATATTATCAATTTTAGTCATTACTAATGTTACTAATTTTATACATGTTTGATCTCTATCTTTCTCTCTTTCTAATAAATTTTTTTTTGTTTTTATTTTTTTAAGATAAAATATTAAAAAAATATAGATTAACCACGGATTTATTAGAAAAATAAATAATTATTAAAATTATATTTCATTGTATATGTGAGACGTTTTAATAATCGTAGTCACTAGTTTTATGTAGTGCTTAGAATTAAGAAATATCAGATCCAAAGGCCCACAACTTGCCAAAACAAACAAAGAGCATGATATAAAGTTCTTGGTCATGCTAAGCAGCCTCCTATTTCCAATCCAAGTCTTCCAGCTAGCTGGTCAATCAACCTAATCTACATTAATCTATATAAACCTCAACATAAAAGCACGCGTTCTTGCACCATTAAACCAAAAGAACAAGAGCCAACCTGAATGTGCTCCATGGCCATCTCTAAGCTTGCACAATGCTTGGCATGCATCATGGTACTTCTAGCCATGACAAATTCAACCTTAGCACCAATGTTTTTAAAACCGGACCGGGGAGTGAATCGATCTTATATTTGGGTCACGGGTCAGTCAGTTCGACAGGATGACTCATTTCGGTCGGACCGGATGACGTCATAAATTAAAATATATGTGTATATATATATATGAACATTCATGTTTGAAATACATGAACAATAAGTCCACCTAATTCTGTGTAAAAATCAAATAACATATTTAACGACGTCAATTGGGTCTTTCTTGTTGAAGATGTCTTTGATTAGAGAAATTAAGATTCACTGTTAAGCATTGGAACTACAAGCAAGTTAAATCAAAGAAGTTAACTTGTAGCTCTTGGATGGTTTAGTTTCTTTGAATGCTATCAGTTAACTTGTAATGAACTTAACTTCTAGTGCTTTGTTGTAACTGAAGTGCCATGTGGCCTTGTCTAGTTGATATGTTGTTTATGTATGATGAAAATCTATGAAGGAGTATATCAGTCTTCAAAGAGTAAGAACTAAGAACTGAATGAAAAACACATCTCTTCCAATTTCTTTCAATTACATTCAGTGAGTACACACAAGAGTGAGTCAGTAAGAGATTAATCCACCCTCTTTAGATCCTACACTCCTCACTCTCGCCAATGCTATCTCCGACTCCGGCTCTCTCACCAATCTCGACGCGAACCGTGCCCTCTGGCCAGAGATGAGGCTGCTCCAATTGGTCCCATGCAATGGGTGGCGGGCCATGGCACCGGAGGACTTGCCAGAGGCACCTCCAATGGAGCCAATGGTGTCAGCGGCTCAAGTCTCTCAGGGGAAGCCGCGGAGGACCAGTTCCAAGTCTTCAATGTTATGGAGACCGTTGCTCAGGTAGATCTCCAAGGATGGAATTGCAGTGAAGCTGGTAGCAGCTTCTGCGACGGCCGCTTCAGGGAAGGTTCGTAGGAGAGCAAGGAGATCGAGATCTTGGATGGCAAAAGGCTCACAAGAATGAGAATTCGTCAAAGAGTTATACATCTGCGCAACACGATCGACATCCTCACCGTTGGGTTCATCTCCGACGCTATCGGCATCCATGCGCTCTTTGGCGCCCAAGAAAATAAGATTAAAAAACGTTAAAATAATAAAAATTCAAAAATCGGGGTTTGCCCGGTTCCGGTCCAACTAACCGGTTCAATGGTTTTAAATGGGTTTGACCGGTTTTAATGTTGGTCAATAATTGATATTAAATTGGAATGGATTGCTGTCCGGTTCCCGGTTTTTCCGGTCCGACCGGCCGGTCCGGTCCAGTTTTAAAAACATTACTTAGCACAAAACTCAGTTGAAGACTTCGTCAATGCCCACAATTCAACTCATAGGGCCGTCGATGGTGGTCTGGTGATGCGAAATGGCATTGTCGGCAAAGGCGGAGCTAGAAATTTTTCCAGGAGGGGCTAAAATTTTTTTAGAGGACAAGTAAAAAAATAAATGAGACAAATATTGAATCTTCATAAATATTTTTCTAATACTATACTTTTTTAAATAGCATATATATATATACTAATTTATAGAAATTATACTAATTTATAGAAATTAAGTTGTCAAACAATAAATTTTATTTTAAAAAAAATATTATTAAATGTTAAAAGACTAAAAACAATAAAAAATTTTAAATATGTTTGTCTAAAACTATAATATTTTTAGAATATATATACTAATTTATAATAAAAAAAAATAACTCATCAAACAATAGACTTTTAACAAAAAAAAAACTATATAAATAAATTGGTAAAATATGAAAGAGCCAAACAATAAAATTTCACAAAGATTGTTTTAAAAAAATATTGGTTTTTATTTGATATTTATTATATATATATATATATATATATATTTGGGCCCCCTTCCCCACCCCTAGTGTATATATATATATATTATTTTTTTGAAAACCAGGGTGGCCATGACCCCCTTCGCCTACCCCTAGCTCCGCCCTAACTGTCAGGCCTATGCTCAAAGCTACATCAAACGCAGGATTGATGACTGTAAGTTAGTCCATACAAGTAGCATTTATGGTGAAAACCATATTTTGGGGCCCACAATTACACTCACTCCAGAAGACATAGTCAATTAGTGGGCTTTAAGAAAAAGTACAATGATAATGCTAGGAATGTACACTAGAGTCACCGAAGAACAGTGGGGGCATTTGATAAGGAAGAATTGTAAGTATCGATTGAGTAATAAAATGTGTTAAGAATAATACGAATGGAATTACTAGTTAATTCACTCGAAATGATTATGGAAGGGGGAACTATCAACTCCAAAATATCCTATCTCTAGGCGTATTCATAACCCCTTTCAATTGTGGCTTGCCTATGAACTCATCACACAAGCACATCTAATATGAATCTAGGGCTCTCGTCTCAATAGAATTCAAGACAATAGATACACGCACTTGAATTCAATAATAAAGAATTGCAATTAATAATTAATGAAAAAGCATTAATTCCACAACCAAAGTCAATCAGATCATAAACCCTAGAGTTCATCTATGTCCAAACAACTCCAAATTAGTTCTCCATCAAAAGAGGACAATCGAACAATTTACAAAAGACAATAGCCATAATTGAAAGCATAACATTTTCTAATCTTTCCCCTTAAGATTGCTGATGGATTCTCCTCCTAGCTTCCACAAACGACACCAAGGTGCTTCTCAACTTCTTCAGTGGTGTTCCTCGAAGGTGAGTACGTGAGTCTCCTCTCCTCAATGGATTGCTCTAGAAAGCCTAGAGAAGTATTCCCCTTATTTTCCCTAAGCTTGACAGTTAAAAGATATCTTCAAAACCCTCATCAGAATCTTTTATACCTAGCCACTTATGGGTGCGTACTTTACAAGTGTAAGAACATGCTATAAGGAACTAGAGATGATGGGTCACATGTCTTACGAGTATACTTACCGTCGTAAGTCATGCTTGTAAGGTCTTCTGTCTTGATATTACAGTCTAGCCTATGGCTGTAAGCGTTAGACCATAACATTCTCTGCATGGTGCTTGCGACCATCTTAGGGTGTGTGTTGCTTCCTGTAAGCTCCTTTAGCTGGCTCCTACGGTCCGGCTTACGGGCGTAAGTCATACCTGTTGATGTAAGATGCAAGCGTACGTGCCGATCACGTAATAAAGTGTGCATAAAAGAATAGTGTCGGTCCACATGGAAGAAAGTGAATATTAGTAATAACTCTAAACCCGAAAAATAGCCTAAATGATCGAAATATGTGTGTGTGAACAAGAGTAAGCAAAAATAAGAAAATATGGGAAATAATAGGAGAAGTCAAGGAAGATAACGATGTCCGAGTATAGTATCCGTTTATTGTTATGAAGTACAGAACAATATGCAATCCTATTTGAACCGAGAGGTTTTCAGAATTATACTATACCCCGATTTGTCAGGTAAAGAGTAAATGAATAGCTGCAGAGTTGATACAGACATCCACACAATCACATTAATACTCCATGAGACCTCACTGTAAGCTAATAACAATCTTTTAAGTAGATAATCTCCCCCAATAAGAGAGATTATCCCTAATCCGAATACAAAGCAGAAATGTGGGGTCTTCTAAAATTTGCTCCACATGATTGCAAAGAGCAATGAGGTTGTCAATAACTCACTCGGAAGAATTGAGGGAGACGGAGTCTTCAAAGTACCCTATACCCAGGCTTACTCACAATTCCCTCTAATCACGGCATGTCTATGCTAGGTGGGTATTTCTACTAGTCACATAGCACATCAAACATGATAGCTGGGGCATTCGGCTCGTTAACAACCAAGAATTCAAACACGCAATTAAATTCAAATATATATGATTGCAATTAAGAAAACAATTTAAAGAATTAAAGGTCCAACAACCAATGCTAAAGAAGTAAACCCTAGAGTTCAACTATGCCCAAACATCTACAAATTAGGCCTCCATTAATGGGGGGCGAACATCCAAGATACAAATAATAGGCGGGAACATAAAATCTATGAAAACCCCCTTTTCAATGTTGTTGATGAAGAATTGTCGAAGAAACCCTTGAAAAGCTTCCACGCACGCCGCCAAGGTGAGTTTGAGGGCTACGATCTTCAATCCCCTTGAATGTTGAGCCAAATACCCCTTGAAATTGCTCCTTAGGTGCTGGAGATTCGCCTCTTATCTTCCCTAACTTCGCCTCCAAGAATCACCCAAAAGAAAAGAATTCGATGCTCTAAAAATCCTCATTAGGCCTATTTATATCCGATTGCTTACGGGCTGCTTACGAGCGTAAGGACGTGGCCGTAAGGGAGCTAAAGAAAATAGTCGCGAGTCTTACGGGACCACTTATGGCCATAAGTCATGTACGTAAGGTCCTCTATTTGTATTACGGTTTAGCTAACGGCCATAAGTACTAGACCGTAAACTTCACTATATTGCTCTTTGCGATTGCTCTTACGAGCGTATGCTGTGGTCGTAAGCTCCTCTAAATGATCCTTGTGGGCGTAAGCCTTGCCCGTAAGATCCTCTAAATTGGCTCTGAATCCCTCTTACAGGCATAAGCATGCCAGCAAAGTTCTCTGAAATCTACTTATAGCCGTAAGGTTGGCCGTAAGCTACCCGTAAGCCACCCATTTTTCCTTATCCTTATTCTAATGATGTCGAGAGAGTTTCAACTTCATCGTTTTAAGTCTGAAAGGCTTCCTTTGGCTCTCTCTCGTCTTGAAGTGCTGCCCAAAACCTGTTAATACGAACCACACTATATTTAGCATCGAATTCCACAATATGGTTTTAATACATGCCGATTGAGTGTACAAAATGATATAAAATACATGGACATTGAAACACTCATCACCCGTAAGTACTCCCTCTATTTGATCCTTATGCTTCCCTTATGAGCATAAGCATGTCGCAAGGTTCTCAAGATGAGTCTTACAGCTGTAAGTTCAACCGAAAAGTGTTCTATCCAAGCTGCTCTTCAGGTGTTGATATCGAGATAGCTTTATCTTTTTCGTTTTGGCTCCAAATTACTTCTCTTGGTTCTCTATCCTCCTTAAGTGATGTCTGTTACCTTAAAATATAATTTTCACTATGTTTAACATCATCTTTCGAATAAATACTCTAATGCATACCTAATAATATTTATATAAAATAATACAAAATGATGTACAAATATACACTTCTCAGTACCATACTCAGGTAGAGTGGAGAAAATTGACAAGAATCGGTTGTGCTCGTGTGAGGTGTAATAGTTGTGCCGTCTTCATCACTTGCAACTACAAGCCAGCCAGAAATATCATCAGCCAACGCCCTGATTGAAGGATTTGGATTTCATGGAAGCATACTTGCATATTTGTTGCATGAATAACTGATATCAGGAATAAGACATACATATGCAAGAACTTTGATTTTCAAAATTATGATAAATAAATGACAGTTGTCGTTATATGTATATGTGCGTGGATGCAAGAACTTTAAAATGGGAATTTGTTTATATGTTTTTATATTAATGAAATTTATTTATAAAATTTTTAGTATCTTGTGGTCTCAAAATAATTTAGCTTCGCTAGGTTTTAAAAAAGTAGTGGATTAATTGTTGAATTTTTTTTATGAACTATATAAGAAGACAACTAATATTTATGTTGCATGTGACATATTAAGTTATTTATAAGATAGATATTTTCTCTTATTAACTATATTTTGGGCCATTGAATCCATTTTTTAAACTTACCCAAATCAATTTTTTGGGCATATTAATATATAGTTTTGATGCGTTTGTGGTGGTGTGTGAAAAGTTAGAGAGAAATAATTCAACTAACTCTAGCGACATCTTTGTCTCAAAAAACAAAATTAATAATGGCAAGTTGTCCAAATTTGACTATATGTGGGAGGTAACATCTTTTATTGTATCAATTCAGAATATATTTTATATATTATGGATGTTTTCCGTTGATGCTACTTTATAGTTGTTGATAAAAAATTATAAATTAGATATCATAGGCAAGTTATTCGTAGTTTTGAAATTATTATGTATTACAATTTTTCCCTTCCAGAATTAGATTTTTTTTCTCCATCTTTGTTATGTGATTTTTTTTTATTTAATTAATTTGCTTATATTTTTTGAAACAAAAAGAAGAACACAAGACCTCTAAAATCAATAAACACAATTTAATAGATGGTGAGAGTTGATATGATTCGGAGTTGTTGTTAACGACTCTTTCTCTTTTTCTCTCTCTTTTGTATATTCATCATTTTATTTAATTTTTTAATTAAGTAAAAGCTTTGGCATGTTTTATTTATAAATTTACCTTGAAAAATAACCAATGTTGTCAGACCCGGACCGGCCCGGCCGGTTCAACCGGAAAACCCGGGAACCGACCTTGTGGCCGGCCCGGGTATACCCTCATTGAACCGGGTATGGAAAAACCTGGTATTAACCTGGTGACCCGGGTGGTTCAACCGGAAACCGGTTGACCCGGCCGGGTCAATCGGGTCACAATATTAGAGTTTTTTTTTTACAATATTTAATAATTTATTATTATTTTCTCATTAGAAGCTACAAAATCATGTATATTTATTAATATTATTTTTTAATTTATAATCAATAAATGGAATTACAAAATATATATATATCATAAACATACCAACAAAAAAATTAGCATTTAAAAATAAAATTTATTAATATGTTATGTAAATACTAAATAATTTCTAAAATTTAATTTATTAAAAAAATAAAACAATAAATGAGTGTAATTTTATTATAAAATATAAAAATAAAATATTCTAACTAAATAAAAAATATAAGAAAATTTAAAACAAAATAAAATCTCAATTGAAATTGGGTAAGTTACATAATTTATCGATAAAAACGTATCATCCATATAAAAGATAAGAATTAGTAAATTAAATTTTTTTATCTATTCCGATAAAATCAACCAATAAACAAAACAAATAAATAAAAAAACACCGGGAGAAGTTCAATAATTATATATTAATATATTAAATTTGTAAATGTTTAAAAAAATTTAAAAAAATAAATAACATAATTAGAAAAACACTAAGTACATATAAGATCATTTATCAATTTAAATATCAAATTTGAGTAATTTTTTTATATTATAATTATAGTTTTAATATTATATTTGTTCATTATTAATTATTATAATATATTATTATATTTTTATTATTGACTTTGGTTCAACTCGGCTCGATCGGTCGAACCCATCGACTCGATCCCTGCCTTAACCGGCTCAACGCCTGCATCGGGTCTAACAACCTTGAAAATAACACAAATATTACTTTTTTTTTTTCTGGTTTCCATCGATCTAGGTATACGTTTTCCTATCTTAATGGGACCACTTGTCACAGAGCCTCGTTCAACTGCCATTTATTACACGGTGATGGAGTTGTGCCCTACTTTTGAAGCAAAGCAAGCTGCACAACAAAATCAAGTTGAAGTCACATCTTTTCAATGAAGGCTCCCAGATATTTCTTAGGTTATTTGAAAAAAAAAACAGTATATATATTTATGGTTTATTATTAATGTATCCACTGGAGCAGTCTAATTTTTTCATTATTCATTGCGTTAGTTTTTCTTTTTTGTTTTTTTACTAAAAATGTTGTTTTGAATTTGTTTTGGTTCTGTGTTTATTGCTTTCTCCTTGTTTCCTCTATACTTCTTTTTATTTTAATATATATATACATATATATGGTTCATCTTTTTTTTTAAAAAAAAAAAGTATATACTAAATTTCTATGAATATAACAATCATTCCTTATATATAATATTGTCACTCTCGTATTCAGTATAATTATGTGTATATTTTCTTATGCCTCCATCTTAGCAATTTTTTTTTTAAAAAAAATATTTTTTTGTATAAATAACAAGTCATTATTTTTCTCATTTTAGAGATGGACACTATTCAACATCGTACGGAAGAAATAATAGAGAGAACATTCTAAAATTCAACGCACATCACTTGTTTATATATATATATATATATATATTTATACCAAATTAAGTAAATTTCATGCATCACTTTTCCTTTAAATTCAACTCAATTCTAAAAAAAAGTCTATTAGAAATAATACACGCAAGCGAACACTAAGAGACTAAGTCCGACAACATAGCTGGCCACCTTGATGTTAAAAAAATAGTAACTCTTTTGTTTGTGAAGTGAAAATCAACTCTCTTTTACTATATTAGTTTAGATTAATAATTTGTCTACTTTATAAAACAAATGTACCACATATACATCACACACATTGTTTACCAACCATGATAAATAATTGAATTGTTAAAACAAGCATGTTTAAATTATTATAATCAATATTTGAACATACTATAAGTGCTATATGACGACCTTTATTAGACAACTTTTATTACCTGAAATATGAATAAATGCATGAGTGAGGAGGCCGCTCGCTGAGATAAAATTAGTTTTCATAGTAACTAGATTCTGACCTGAGCTAGACATGTGTATAAAAATTTAATGAGAGTCGATTTCATGGAATTAAATATCCAGCTCTTTTCTCATCTTTTCCACCTAATGAGATCCAATGCAAATAATAATTAAGTTCCCTAATTAAACTCAATTTTTCTCAGTCATCATAATAAATGTAATAATTTTCTTGTACCATTGAATGAGAAGAAAAGTCACGCTAAAATTTGCATTAATTTCAGCTTACTTCATGACCATTGTATTTTCTGTTTGGTGGTTGAGAGAAATGCAACAACTCAAAGTTCTTCTATGGATCCTCATGGCAGAGCTAGCAACTTTGGCCACTGTTGATAGCTTCATCTTCACTAATGGATTCACCAACACCAAATTTATACTGGATGGAGTAGCATCAATCACTGAAAATGGAGTCTTGAAGCTCACCAATGACACTAAAGATGCTACGGGACATGCCATCTATCCGACACCATTTAACTTTCTCCAACCTTCAACAGGTAAGGCTGTCTCCTTCTCCACCACCTTTGTGTTTGCCATAATTCCTCAGGAGTACTATGGTGACGGCATGGCCTTCTTTATCGCTCCTACTGCAAACTTTTCCACGGCCATGGCAAGAAAGTTTTTGGGCCTCTTCAATTCTAGTGACAATGGTGATTCATCAAACCACATTGTTGCTGTTGAGCTTGATACCAGGCAGAACATTGATAATGACGACATTGACTCCAACCACATAGGCATTGATATTAATGGCGTGAAGTCTAATTTGTCTCACCCTGCTGGTTACTTTAATGATCTGGCCAATGAGTTCCACAACTTGAGCCTTGTCAGTGGGGAGCCAATGCAAGTCTGGGTGGACTATGATGGTGGAGAGATGAAGCTTAATGTTACCTTATCTCCCATCCAAATACCAAAGCCAAAGAGACCTCTCTTGTCTATGGTAGTCAATCTATCAAGCATTCTTTTCAATTCAATGTATGTTGGTTTCTCTTCATCAACAGGCTCGCTTGTGTCTTCTGATCACTGCCTACTTGGTTGGAGTTTTAAGTTGAATGGATTAGTACCTGAAGCTCTAAACATCTCTACACTGCCTTCTCTCCCTGAACATGCAGCAATCAAGGAAAAACCAAAGTATCTGACAACAATCTGGTTGATTGTAGGGTCTGTGTTCTTGTTAATGAGCATGGCTATAGCAGTTATCTTGATCATGGTGAGAAGAAGAAGGATCAAGTTTGCAGAGCTGGTTGAAGACTGGGAACTCCAATACAGTACTCATCGTTTCTCATACAAAACCTTGTTCAAGGCCACAAAAGGATTCAACGACAAACAACTTCTTGGGGTCGGGGGATTTGGAAAAGTTTACAAAGGATTGTTGCCCAAATCTAACACTGAGGTTGCTGTCAAGAGAGTATCTCATGAATCAAGGCAAGGGATGACAGAGTTCATTGCTGAGATAGTAACTCTAGGCCAGCTCCGGCACCGTAACTTGGTCCAGCTCCTTGGATACTGTCGGAGAAAAGGAGAGCTTCTCTTGGTCTATGACTACATGCCTAATGGCAACCTTGGTAGTTTCCTCCATTGCAAAGATAGGCCAGCTCTAAACTGGCCTCAGAGATTGCATATCATCAAAGGAGTGGCTTCTGGTCTTCAATACTTGCATGAAGATTGGGAACAAGTGGTGATACACAGAGACATAAAGACCAACAATGTATTACTAGATAGTGAATTGAATGGCAGATTAAGTGACTTTGGTCTTGCAAGACTCTACGATCATGATATGGATCCTCAAACAACAAAAGTAGCTGGAACTATGGGGTATATAGCTCCGGAGCTTGCTAGAACTGGAAGACCAACTACACTGACTGATGTTTTTGCCTTTGGAGTTTTTGTGCTAGAAGTTGCATGTGGAAGGAGACCTATAGACTTCAAGTCAAAAGATGATAATCAAGTTGTGTTGGTGGATTGGGTGCTAGAGAATTGGAAAAAAGAAACAATTCTTGATAGCATAGACCAGAGGTTGGGAGATGAGTACAATGTGGATGAGAAGAAACTTGTGTTGGAGCTTGGCTTGTTATGTTCTCATACATTACCAGCATTAAGGCCAAGCATGAAGCAAGTAGTTCAGTGTTTGAATGGTGATGCCCAATTGCCATCACTGTCATCTCTTGCTTTCTCAAACTTTAACCTCCTGGCATTGCAGAAAAATGAAGGGTTTGATAAGTATGTGTTATCACATCCGAACTCCAGCATTCCTTCATCTGAATTCAATATTGCAGATTTTAGATCCATAAGCAGTGAAGGACCGAGTATGTGAAGAGTATATATTTATTTCAGAAAACTTCAATAATTTTATATATGTTATGTTGAGTGTAAACCAGTAACTGTTATACATCTGTCATATCACTAATATATAATATTAGCTAAGTGGGTTGCAACCTCTCTCTGTTTAGAGCTCTGCTTCTGCAACTCAATCTCAAAATTTCAGTAATAATCTTTTGAATCTTCAACGTCATTGATCCTTTAATTTATGCACATATGGCAAGTCAAGCTGGGCCCATGGTCACAATTAGGGATGTCAATTGGTCCCGGCCCCGGCCCCGGCCCCGGCAGGGAACCCGATTCCCCGCCCCGTTGGGGCCGGGGTCGGGGAATTTTTTCGGGGTCGGGGCCTGGGCCGGGGAATATCCTCCCCACCCCGCCCCGGCCCCGAAATATTAAATATTTAATTTAAATTATATATATATATATATATATATATATATATATATATATATATATTATGTTATAAATATATAAATAAAAAAATTGAAAAAAATCCTATATATTTATTTATTTAATTAACAAATTATTAATAATTAAATGAACATTAGTATAAAAATTAAATAAAATTCTAAACTTATATTAACTATATTGTATTTTTTAATTATTTTTTTTAAATTTGTAAATAATTTATTAGTGATTGTGTATGTTAATATTTTGTATTACGTCGTATTTGTAAATGAGTTTTTCAATTATTAAAAATTTTTATGGTTTTTTTAACAAATATTTTATAATTTTTATTTTAAATAAAAATAATTTTTTAATTTATTAATCGGGGCCGGGGAATCCCCGAATCCGAAAAATCCCCACGGGGACGGGGACAGGAAAAAAAATTCCCCGTAGTCGGGTTCGGGGCCAGGTTCGGAGATGGGAGTATGATTTCGGGGTCGGGGCCGGGGAATGTATTCCCCGGTGAATCCCCGACCCATTGACATCTCTAGTCACAATCTTGAAAATGATCACCATGAGTTATGCATTGCTGTGTAAACTTCATTGATTTAGTTTACCTGATACAGGTGCAAGAATTATTCATGTATGGTGAAAGTTAGGAACTAATGAAACTCACACATATATATATATATATATATATATATATATATATATATGTAAAGAATCACCATCATAGTCATGAATAGACCTGTCCATGTGCCAGATTGGCCCGGGTTCAGACCAGACTGAATCCATAATTACTAAAATTCAAGTTTGTCCAAACCCGGCCGGCCCCATAATACGGGCTTTAACTTTTGCCAAAACCTGCCCAAATTCGATGACCTTTAATCAAGGTCCACCCAAGTTCGCACAAATAATTTTTTCATCAAATAATAAATATGTTATTAAAAAAATTAACAATAATATTAATCTGTAAAGATGACCAAATATTATTCAACAAAACATATTAAAATTAAAATACCAAATGCACATCTTTATTCAATCACAAAAACTAAAATTCAAACCATTATAATTAATGACAATAAAAAAATATATATATATTATATAAGTATATATAAAACTAATTAATAAATAATCAATAACAATTCAAACCATTATATATATACAAAACTAATTAATAAATATATTTTCTAACTCGAACCGAGCCAAGCCCATGCTTTTAACAATAGAACCAAATTCGGCCCGTTTTAAAAATGTGCTCTTTTGTTTTTCAAAGCCCAGTCATCGAGCTCTATAT
>NC_052478.1:21558440-21635621 GCF_009730915.1 Dioscorea cayenensis subsp. rotundata
TTATATCAAGCCCTTTGCCTAATTTTTTTTGTTCTTATTTTGATAAAGTTATTTTGATGAAGTTATTTCTTCTCTTTTATAATGTTTAAAATGCTTATTTAAAGCATTTATTAATTATTTATCATTGACATTTTTTGCTTTTACCATTTATATCTTATGTTTAAAATTTATTGAATCCCATGAGTTATTTTTTTTTCTTTTGGTCTTAAATTCATGAAGAGTGGACACAAATCTGATTCGTTGGCTATATTTGTCTTAGTTAAGACCAAAAGAAAAAAACACAACTCATACATTCAGTAAATTTTAAACATAAGACATAAGTAGTAAAAGCAAAAAAAATGCAAATGATTAATGCTTTAAGCATTTAAACATTATAAAAAAGAAGAATTAACCGAACCATTCCTAGCCTTAAAAATTCTTCTTCACTGTTAGATGTTGTTCACTACTAGACGTTGTAAACAATTAAGTCTCTTTGGGAGTGGGAGGAAGGGGGATGATTAGAGAATTGAAGGAAGAAATCTTGGAAACAGAAAGAAAAAAGATGTCTTCTAAAATGTAGAGAAAATAAAAGGAATGTAGTTTCTAGATGTCTTCTAGTTGCTGCTAACTGTCATTTAAATGTAGCGTTAAAAAAAAAAAAAGTTAATCTTAATAAATTACCATCAACCTCGCATAATTTTATCCCAAAAAAAAGTTAAGTTTATTTTAAAATATATTAATATATGGGAAAACATCATCTAAGTAAGTCCCTAGATTTGAAATCTAGGGACGTTTTAAATCTAAGCCGTTGGATCATCATCCGATGGTTGATTGATTATATGAACACTGTATACCTTTTTACTGTTTATGATCACTGTACAACACTGTAGAACGCGGTTTCTACTGTTCATAATGATAAGAGCCGTCAGATTTTCATCCGATGGCTACTATGGACATCCCTAGATTTGAAATCTAGGGACGTCCCTAGATGATGGATTCTCTTAATATATAACTGTTTGGTTTATTGACATTAGATTCTTTGCTCAAAGTGTTTGTGTGTCACTGAGAAGATATATTTGAATTTCTCCTTACGTAGGATAAAAATATATGTTATTAAGTTTGCAGAAAATTATTGAGTTTGCAGCTGTGTTTTACACCTGTGCTCCACTCTTGACACATAGTTTGTCCGCATTCATTAAAAAAAAAAAATCAATCAATATAATTATTATAGTTTAGCATCTAGTTAACTACCATCACCATATATCATATATATATATATATATATATATATATATATATATATATATATATATATAAGAATCCCATTCTTTTTTTTTATTTTTTTATTTTTGCGGTGATGAATTTTTTTGAAGAGTGCATATAAATTTTAGGATGTATGTTTTCATGGTTTCCAGCTGCATATATTTTAAAGTTTACATTAATTTTATTTTATTTTCTCAAACAAATTTTTTTTTTAGCAAGTGGTAATTTTTATATCAATTTTTTATTTTTATTTTTTAAAAATAAAAACCGTTTAATATAAAATAAATATTTTGTGAGAAAGTCCTTAATCAACTTCAAACATGTGTCCCAACGCGGTGGAGATAAAGACATCCACAGATCCACTTGGGAAAAAACAAAAGCTTGTGGCCATTGTTAGAACATGAACTTAAAGTTAAAGACCTCCACCAACTTTCCCCTGCTTTTGACTTGATTTGCTAATGCAATACAGGTTGCCAAAACAAAATAAAAAAATAAAAAAAGAATAATAATATGCTTGATTTTATTGACTTGTTTAATAAAATTAAATTTATTCATGTATATATATATATATGTATATAGTCTTATTTATATATTTGTTTATTTTTATTGGAATTTATGATGAGAAGATATGCCCATGCACTTGATATTTGTATGTGGATATATTCATATATTTGTATATAAATTAGTTCTCAATCAAAGTTTGGCATTTCTCTATGTGATGTGACTTTGTCACTAAGCTAAAGGCCATATTCAATGTTAATTTTCAAATCATGTGACCTTTTTTTCCAACCGTTGAATTCATTGCCACAAAACTACAGGTTATAAATGCTTTCATTATTACTCTCGTCTTCATTTGTTCACCATTTAATTTTTTATTTTTTCTTTACAATATTATTATTTTGTTTTATATAAAATTTCATTATTATTATTATTTTTTTATTTTTATTTTTATTTAATTGAGAGCTCATTTGTCATGTAATCCTTGAGAGGTAGTATTTGGGTTTGCTGTGAGATTTTTGTGTGAAAAATAACTCTTATTTTTCTCTTCAGGATCACATGACAGATGAAAAAAAAAAATTTAATATTAAAAAATAAGTCAAATTATCATAAATAGTATATTTTTATATTTATTTATTTTTCACTTTGTCCTTGTCAATTTCTAAAAAATTAAACTTATTTATTTTTTTAAATAATTTAGATTTTTTTTTCTAGAGTAGGCTGTTTTTTTAAAAAAATTAATATTATTGTATGAATAAAATTGCATCAAATATATATATATATATATAACTTTAAATAGAACATGCAGAGAATTAATACCATGACCAACTTTCCCCTTACCTCCAAACCTCCCCTCTTAAATGCCCTCCCCTATTACAAATTTACAACCCTTTCCTCTCCCCATCACTTCCTCTATTTATTTCCACTTTCCCATCAAATCCAAAAAGGAAATAGAACCCAAAAACCAACAGTGAATAAAGTAGAAAAAAAGAAAAAGAAAAAAAGAAAAAAACATAGCTTAAATCTCACAAACCTAAGAACCAAAGAAAGCCCCAAAGAAAACCAAAGAACCAAAGAACCAAAGAAAGCCCCAAAGAAAACCAAAATCATGAAGAAGATCATCATCATCCTTTCCCTTCTTCTCCTTTTCCTCAACTTCCTCCACTTCCCCACTTCCGCCCGGGAACTCACTTCCACTTCCGATTCCACTTCCGATCCCACTTCCTCACAAAGGAAGTCCACTTCCAAAACCACCACCACCAAACCCGGTGACACCACCGCCGCCGACTCAAGCGGCTTCGGCTTCGACTTCGGCAACATCCCTGACTTCTCCGGCAACGGCTGGAGCAACTACGGCGGAGGCGGCAACTATGGCGGAGGCTACGGCTCCGGCTACGGCGGCCCCGGCGGCGGTTACTCCCACCACGGCGTCGTTAGGCCAAGCGTTGTTTGCACTGAGCGTGGACCGTGCTATAAAAAGCGTGTGACTTGCCCGGCCAAGTGCTTCACTTCATACAGCCACTCCGGCAAGAACGGCGGCGGCGGTGGCGGTGGCGGTGGTTGCTCCATTGATTGCAAGAAGCACTGTGTTGGTTACTGTTGAACTTTGTTTTTTTCTTTTTTTCTCTACTACTATTTATATATATATAATTAATATGTATTAATTTTATATATATATATATATAAATATGTGTGTGTTTTTAAGAAACTCTGAGTTATATCTATCATATACAGAGTTATGTAGTATTATGAGAACTGATGTGGATGAATAAAGAGTCTCTTTTTATTATATATATATATATATATATTTGTTTATGTATGTATGATTTTGAGGTGCTTGAGTTTGAGGGTGAGTTTTGTTTGTTTGTATGTTTGTTTATTTGTTTGGTGGTTGATGTTCTTTATTTGTTGTGCTTGAATGTTTGGATTCATGGAAATCTCTTTGGTTCTTTTGAGGAGTTTTTGTTTTTAACTTTTTTGTTGTGAATGTCTTCATTTTTTTTTGTTGGCAAACATAAGGGATGAGATTTCTTGTTACAAATTAAGGCATAGTGCTTGTTTTTCTCTCTGTAAGTATATTTGATTTTTTATTTTATTTTTTTTTGGGTGGTTGTTGAAGGATTAGAATGGTTTTTATATAATATTTTTGTATGTTTATTTTTTGTATATTTATTGGTAAAGAGTGATATTCTTCATCAATTGTGTGTTATTCTTTCTCTACAAGTGTTTTTCATTTTAAGGTTTGAACGCTAGAGTTAAAGCAAATGTTTAATAACTTTAGATTATAGTAGAATTTGACTAAAATATTTTTTTATAAGTTTTTTTAAAAATTATTATTTCATTAATTCTCTCCCTTTTTTTTAATAGAATTAATATGTATATATATATAGAAAATGGTTTCTGCAGGCGTTCGTAGACATTCACAAATAGTAACGGGGTTGTTTTGGTTTTTAACGGTTATGATTTATTTAGTTACTGTATAAATAATTGATTAAACAGTTAAAATTAAATTAATGTGCATCTCATTTTTTACGATGTATTGTTTATAAGTACCCATTTTTTATGGTATATTGTTTATAAGTAAATTAATATGAATACTGTTCATTCCATTTTTTATTATAAAGTACAATAATTATTGTTTATTAATAATTAAAAAATTGTTGAATTTTAATCCAACAATCTAAATTAACGTTCATAGATTATTGACAGAGGATATATAATGTTTTTAGAATGTTATGAGTACTTGTCCAGAAATGGAATTTTTAGTAGGAGTAATTTTTTATAGTTAAAAATTATGTTTCTATTTTGAAGAAAACACATTTGTCACCTATTTTGAGACAATTAATTAAGCTTGGGATGTTTTCGGTGAACATGTATTGATTGTTTCATTTACACAATATGATACAATTCATGCCGGGTATGGTACTTATTGCTCCATTCAATCCAAGCATAAATAATAAATGTTAAATGAAAAAGACCAAAATTTTTTTTTTTATGTTATTCATTTTAACCTTTACTTATGATTGTTATTATTTTTATTTTTAACTACTATAGATTATCAAAAACACATCACTTTTAAATACAATTTTAATGCTACTATATTATTTATAAATTATAATTCGATTCAAGTATAGATAATTGTTTTAAAAAAATGTGAAATATATGAAGTTATGCAGATTAAGATAAAGTAAATATTACATTCTCAATAATTTTTCATGTATGATTAATATATATATATATATATATATAAACCTTAATTTGGCCCGTAAAATTTTTAAAATATTCCACGTCTATTCGTGTTATTGCATTAAAAATGGAAAAATAATAATAATGTTACAAAATACTAATTTATACAGTAATTTACTGTGCCTCTAAACTAATCAATTTTGTCTGTTTTGAATCTTTAATAACTTTAAATATTTTTGCTTTTAAGAAAAAGCTTGAGTTAGATAAGTTTAAAATAGAGGAAACAATTGAGAGGTTGGTTTAGTAATATGGTTGGCTTTGTTTCTTTTATTAGCCTTAATTAAGCTAGCTCATGAAACAAATTTCCATGAATTATGAACCATACCTTAATTAGAGGGTCTCTTTCAAGCAATAATGTAGTCAAGGGATTGGATGAGAAATTAGCACTTTAATTTATTATAATCAATTTTTTCTCATTCAAATTATACATAATGAATATATGTACTGATATATATATATATATATGTGTGTGTGTGTGTGTGTGTGTGTGTGTGTGTGTTTAATTATTTTAATTATTAGTATTGAAATCTCTCTTATGCCTTACTTTCATTTTCAGCCTAATATTCACTCATAATGGATTATGAAATTAATATATAAATAAGAGAGTTTAAATCATATATATATATATATATATACACACATAAAAAGAAAGCATCAACATGCGTTAGCAAAATATCCTCAATTGGGTACAGTAAGCACCATAAATTCATTAAAAATTTGATTAGGTTTAGTTTGTTTACCAATATTCATAGATTTTTAATTTATGAACGTACACAGATGATTGATGCTTATATATATAAATATATATATTGTTTTTTAATTATTGGTGTTATAAATTTTTTTATATTTTACTATTGTTTTTGGCCTTCTATTTTCTCTCAATGCATTGTGCGACCTTCTTTCATATTTGATTTTATTCATCTTAGTTTTTCTTTATTTTATATATATTTTGTTTAATTTCATCTTATTTTATATAATTTATCAATTTTATTAAATAAAAAATTCACTGAAATTAATGTCATACTCTGTCCTTTCTTTTAAAGTTTTTACTTATTGTAATTTTTGGTATTTCAGCAAAAATTATGTGTGCACACAACCAAGCAAAGAAAAAAAAAAAGCCTCTCAATTCCTAAATAAGAGAGTTGAAATAGTTTTTTAATTAGCGATTATTTAAATAATTATTATTTTTTATTTTTTAAAAAAACTCTTTTATAATCTGCTTATTGTTCTCTTTAAACTGAAAAAACAAAAGATTGGTCAAACATATATCAATAGAATACCAAAGATACAAATTGTGGTTTTTCTGTTTTATTCATCATTTTTATAACTAAATAAATTGGTTTTTTTAATTTTTTTATTAAATGAAAGCACTAAAAAAAATTGGGTAAAAAATGATGTATACTGTGCCTTAAACTTTAGCGAATGAGCATTCTACAATATATATATCATTCACAGTGAGACCAATGTTTATAAACCAAAGGCTTTGGTAGGGTATAAACACTAATGAAGAAGTCTAAAAT
This sequence comes from Dioscorea cayenensis subsp. rotundata, assembly GCF_009730915.1. Taxonomy (NCBI): domain Eukaryota; kingdom Viridiplantae; phylum Streptophyta; class Magnoliopsida; order Dioscoreales; family Dioscoreaceae; genus Dioscorea; species Dioscorea cayenensis. The sequence goes on from NC_052478.1 coordinate 21,564,947, forward strand.
AGATATACATCTATACTGACTATTCATGTATATAATTCATATAGTATTTTATTATTTATTTATTTATTTTCTTCAACATGGTGACATAATTTAGCAACTCGTTCCTCTTTCATTATCTCATAAATTGTTTGAAAAAATAACTTAAGCATTGAGTAATAATATAAATAAAACAACTATATATATATATATATTTAAAACCATATGTTAAATGGTACATTATTTCCTAATCAGATGAAAAATATATCTATAATCAGAATTAATATTTTAAAAATAAACGATCAAACAACAATCAATGAAGTGGTAGTTTATCATTAAATTTATAAAAAGTGAAAAAATTAAAAAGAACTTGTTCTTAATAAATAATAGTCAATTAAGTCATTGTCAAAAACACATCTATCAACCAAACAATCAAACGCTACCTTACCAAATGGCTTCATTAATTTTAAATAATTCAAAATACCCAATTATGTTTACATGGATTCAGTGAACGCCAAGCTAATTACCCTTTCAACAATTGTTAATAATTAGTGATTGATCCTGTCTAACACCATTTTAAACAGTTAATTGTTTATTAACTACCAATCAAGAATGAACATTTAATAATAATAAACATATTAAAATGAGTAGGTGCTCATTGTTTTTATATTTTTATACTTTAAAATAACCTCTTGCATTTGTTTAAACACATAACAAGATAGTATATATATCTTTGTAATATTACACTAAACTCAATAAACAATGTATCATTAGTTCAATGCCTCTTTTGTGATGTTTATTTATCTCAAAAATTTTTTAAGTATTAATTTTTAGATTTGATTTCTTCCTCGTTTTCAAAATAAAATAAAATATAAAATGCAAAGGTTCATGAATCATGATAATTATATATATATATATAAAAGAAAACAAAAGAAAATTAAAATGAGTGAGAGTAGTTTAGAAAGGGCTGTTTGACTTGTCCTTGAAGTTGGTGTCCAAGTTAAGGATGGAAAAAATCAATTGCAAGAGCAAACACATTAATAACAATGATTTATTCATAGATTGTGAAAGTGTCAAATGAGACAAAGTCATATCCCTGTATATTATTATTATGTCCTAATCCTACCCTACCCTATTACATACTTTTTCAAATGACTTTGAAAGTGTCCAAATGGACTCCCACTCTTGGCATCTTCATATTCACTAAATAATCCAATGACATACCTCTCTCTATATATATTAATATAATTAACACCTTCTCTTTATATATATATGGTATAGTATATATATATATATATATTAAAATCACCATTTCTTAATTCTTAGCATATCTTCTTTCTCTCTAGCAAGTTTAACAACATTAATTTTCTCTTAATTTGATTTTTTGGTTCTTCATTCTTCCTGATCTCTATATATATCCCTTTCTACATATCCTTCTTCATTCTACTTACAAATTATCAACCTTCCCTTCTTCTCCTTCTCCTTCTCTCTCTCTCTCTCTCTCTCTCTCTCTCTCTATATATATATATATCCTTTTGGTTCTCAAACTTCTCAATCTCTTTCTATAACTCTTCTTCTTCTTCTTCTCACAATCTCATGATATAAACACAACCTCATGCTTATATTATGAGTTGAAACAAAATATACTTAACTTGAGTATATTCATTTATCTTGACTTCCAATTAAATTACTCACTTTGACCCTTCATCCCATTCATCCCATTTTACTTTCTTACTTCTATCTATCTATCTACATATATATATATATCCCATCATTGATTCATTCTTACTTCTATATATATATACACCTTCTTCTTCTTCTTCTTCTTCTTCTTCATTCTTACTTCTATATATATATATATATATACACCTTCTTCTTCTTCTACTTCTTCTTCTCTATCTCCTTCTTCTCCTTCTAAACATATATATATATATATATATATATATAGAAAATGACCACTAAGACCACCACCACCACATCATCAACAACAACAACAACAACAACAACAACAACAACAACATCAAGCAAAAACAAAAGCAAAAGCACAAAGAAAAGCATGATGATGAAGATAGTGAAAGCACCAATCCGAGCTCTTAGCCGAGCTCGAGACCTCTACATCACCACCATCATCACCTGCGCCGGCCGTGTCTCCTCCGGCTCCATGGCCATCCACTGTCCTCTCAACATCCCTCTCTCCCACTCCTCCGACGACGACCTCCGCCACCTCATCCTCGCCACCTCCCTCTCCAAAACCACCACCCTCACCCCCACCGTTCGCCGGAGCCAAAGTCTGGCCATGTCTTGCATTGATGAGAACTCTCCCTGCGACTTCAACGCCGCTGATGCTGTTGTCTTCCCTCGCCGGAGCTTCAGCTGCTCCGCCGGCCGTCGGAGAAACAGCGCCGTTGCTGTTGTGTCTTAGACTTGAAGGACTTATTTGTTATATATTTTTTTTATTGGGTTTTGTTTTTGTAATAAGGATGGTGTTTTATTACAATGTTTTGACTTGTTCAATTAATGGAGTTGACTTTTTAATTTTTTATTTTTCAGGGAAAAACTATTTAATAATTATAACGAAAAAAGGGTGTAATAAAAATATATAAAATGATAATTTAACACGTCTAATAAATTATTATAAATTAACAAAAAAATAATAATAATTAGAGTTTGTGTTATGGTTTGGAAAATATTGAGATAGAAATGAAGTTGTTATATAAATAATTAATACAACATAATTGAGTGAAAAAGTAGAGAAAATTTGGGGAAAAATTGATTTAAGGAAAATATAAATAATTATTTTACTGGTATAGATATTTATAAATATAAATATAATTTTTTTTTATCAAGAATGTGTTATTTAAAAAAGTTAATTATCTATTTTAGAAATTTGATATTATATAAAAGATAATTAATTATATACACTATTATCCCACCTCCCTAAAATCTTTTCATTAGTCACTTTTAAATATCTAACACTTATTTTAATTAATTAATTAATTTATATTTTAAGTTTTCAAATATGTATTAAGTAAAATTTCTAAAAACTCCATATATATTTTCATTTTGATGGTATAATCCTTTTGATTTTTGCAAGTACTTTTTAGTCCTTATATAAATTTTTGTTTTGAATTTTCTTGTATCAAATCATGCCCTCTTAATATTCGAGTAGAATACCAAAAATATTTTTGAGACCTTGTAACTTTGAAAATAAAATTTTAATTTAATTTAGATTTGAAAAATAAAAAAATTTTTGAAAAAAATGAGGGATATTTTGGGAATTTAATAAATCTGAACGAGTTAGGGTGGGTCTCATGTAACTTTCCTCTGTTTATTATATGAAAAATTTATATTTCAAAAATATATTTACTTGTATAAATTTCAAAGCTTTTATTAGGCTTTTTTTTTTAAATATTGCTTTTTTTTTAATTAATTACTAAAATAGGTATGATGAATTTGATCTAATAGCTCTCATGGAATGGGGTAGGTACTTGCACACCCGATAATTCATCCCATCAACTCCGATAATACTCTCCACCCTACTCCTAACAATTACATCTTTGACTATTCTAATATTGGAGATAATTTTAATTTTTTTATGTATTATTTGGAGATAATTTTTAATTTTTATGTATAAAAAAATTTTTAACCACAACAATTTTTATCTTTTAAATTTTTAACCGAATATTACCCATAATTTTTATCTGTTAGGATTAGTGAAAAATGAAGTTTGGGAATAAAAGCTAGTAGTAAAAACTTTTATGAAATGATAAGGGTTTTAGTGTAAAAATTGTTTTTTTAATTTAAAAAAAAACCAAGAGGACTCATCTCGGTTTTAAAAATAAATTTTAATATTAAAAAAACTAGTGGGACCTGCCGATTTTTAAAAAAATAAAATTTTAATATTAAAAAACCAGTGGAACCCACAGCTATTAAAAAAATTTAAAATTTAATATTAAAAAAATAAAAATGCCTAATTTGGTAAATAATTTTAAAAATACCTATTTTAGTAATTAATTAAAAAAAAAGCAATATTTAAAAAAAAAAGCCCTTTTATTATAATGGTATACATGCCAAGAAAGACATGAGAGGGTGGCACTAAACAACAAAAAGAACAAACCCATGATACCAAACAAAGCAAACTAAAATAAATAAATAAATAAATAAAATAATATAATATAATATAATTTTCAGAGACCACACACCTGTCATGTTTCATGACATGACATCCCAAACTAAATAAATAAATAAATAAATAATCTAATTAATCAGTTTGTTAACCAACTTTCATAACGGGTCGGATCCCCAAATAAGTCCTAATCCAATACCAATTACAAGGCCCCAGCTCAATCTGTTTATTATTTCTTTAATAATAATAATTTATTAATTTCTTTTTATAAAATAGATTCCATATGTTATTATTATTTTTCTTTTTAATTTACTTTACTAACGATTTTGATTTATCGATATCGGGCCATTTGTATAAAACATCCGTTTTATGAAAAATTTCAAATTTAATTCTAAAATCAACATAAAAAGATAATAATATAGGTGTTTATCTAATTTGTTGTTATACTCCACAACTATATGTGTCCCTGACTTTTTTTGAATCCAAATATTTATTGGCTGATGGGAAATATATATATATATATATATATATATAATCCATTATTAATTTTTTATTTATACAACTATAAATAAAAATTTATTTTAAAACAGAAAAATAGAAATAAAATTTATCTAATTGAGTGTGTTGACTAAAATTAAAAGGTTGACTAAACCGGTCAAGAGTACAAGTTTGGAATTCGGATTCGGATCTGGATCCGCATTCGATAAGAGCAAGAGGATCCGATAAGGATCATTCGATTCCAGCGAGCGCCGCCGAAGCATCATCATCTCCGCCTCGTTCTTCGTCTCGATGGGAATTTGAGGAAATCCAAGAGAAGAGCTCCTCCATTGTTGGCGAAACTTCGAAGAGCTTCATTCCTCTCACTCTCCATTGCTAGTTGCTGTAGCTTTTCTCACCTTCTGCTTGTCGGCCTTTCGGTCCCACACTCCCCTTGGAATTCTCGAGCTTTCCTTCAATCTAACGCACCGAATCCGACTGTGAAAGTTCGCCTTTTTCACTTTTTGTTTTTTTATTGGGTGGGAAGACGGAAGAGCCAATTTGAGATCTTTACTTCGAGGGAGGAGGAGGAGGATGGTCGGATTTGATGCCATTGTTGAGCGAGTTAAGGTAGCTTTCATATTATTAGTATCAAGTTGTTGAATTTTTTTGTTTGTTTGTTTTTTGGCTTATTTTGTTATTGTTTTATTGTTTTGATTGTTTTGGGTTTGAATTAAGATACAAATGTGTTGGTTTTGATGCTGGAGAATGGAGAGGATTTGATTCAAAGGTACAGTTTAGGGATTTCATCATTTGAATTGTGCTTCTGCTGCGTTTCCTTTGGATTTCGAAATCCAAGTTGTGGTATATGGTGAGGAATCTTGGAAACAAGCTGGTTGGAAGCTGAATTTTTGCTCGTTTTTAAGGTGGTGCTTTTTAGGTCGATTAGGATGCAAGCTAGGGTTTTGACAATAGAGGAGGGGAAGGATTTGGCACAGAGAACTCAGCCTAGAGTGTTTCCAATGAGAGTACTTAAAGTTCTTGGCTTTTTGTCTACCCTTGGCATCTGCTTTTTCATTGCTAGTATGTATATGACCCGGTACTATGGAATCCCAAATGTAGTTTCTCAAGCAAGATCAAGCTTTCAAGTATGTTGGGAAGAACCAAGAGGTCTCCAATGGTGGATCAAACCGCCGTCAAAATTGTTGCACAATATGACTGATGAGGAGTTGTTTTGGCGTGCGTCGATGGAGCCTCAGGTGGAGAAGTATCCATTTAAGAGGGTTCGCAAAGTTGCTTTCATGTTTTTGACGATTGGGCCATTGCCATTGTCACCGCTTTGGGAGAAGTATTTCAAAGGAAATGAAAGGCTTTATTCAATTTATATTCATTCATTGCCAAATTACAAGGCTGATTTTCTGGAGAGCTCAGTGTTCTACCGAAGACAAATACCTAGTCAGGTACCTCAATTGCCAAATGTTCATTTTGATCTCAAAATTTGTTCAATATAGCTTTCTTTTTATTAAATTGCTGTGCTTGATTAATTTTAGCGCTTTTGATGTTCCTTTGAAATCTTGCAGTTCATAGTTCATACAAAATATTGTAGGTTGATATATTACTCCCTTATTTAATGAGGCATTGGCTGCTTGCTCTTGCTGTTAGTTTTATTTTACACGATTGAATTGCAAAAGTGTGTTGGTCATCATGTATTATTTATGGAAGTAATAGGTTCTACCCTTTGATACTATCAGACATTTTGGTCCTCTTCACCTTGCAAGGATGGAAGCAATATATAGTGGTTATGTTATTTCTTTCTTTGTAATGGGCATCTAGAGATCTTTGGTTTCAGGGAGACTTACCTTGAAGTCCTTGGCCTCAGGAAGGATTTCAAAAAGTCTCACTTAGCCCAAGTTTCAGAGTAAATCAATGTTGGCGTTATCTTGTACGCTCCTTGTTACATGTTATAACTTACCAAATAAGTGCTGTGTGTAGTGAGATTATTAGGAAAGATTTGCCTGGAGTTTTTATAATAAAAAATGCAAGAGAAGAATGTTTTTAAGATTTGCCGGAATCTGTCTGAATTTCTATAAGCCTGCATTACATTTAGCTGTATTGCTTCATGTTGATTGTTTCAAGTATCTGTAGGAAAATGTCGTATGCTAAGGTTATGTTTGGCGTGTTGTTGCTTGGAATCTAAGCCTCATAGTAAATGTCCTTGTATCTAGGTTTGGTCGATGGTGGCAGTTGTGTACATTTTAGCGGATTGGTTGATCCCCTGCTTGGCTGAATTGGCCGACTTGGCAGAGTCAATCTGTGTTTAGACTGTGAGCCACATGTTATGAGGCTAAATATAAGTAAAAAGTCAGCCTTGACTTGGGCTACTTAGAGAAGCATTGACTCCGACCAAGCTAGCTGAGTTTTCCCCTTACCTTGGCCTCTCAGTATGTGTCAAAGATAACTCACCTGGGTCAAGCCAAATCCTAGTTTAACGCTCACATGACATTAAAAACCCTAACTTCACGTGATGTACTCTGTTCACTCTCCTCCTTCCTTCCTAGTTGTTTTCTTTCCTGTAATTTTTTGTCTCGATGAATTTGATTGTTCTCTAGGTAATTGTAGTGACTTCTACAATTGTTACCCGTTTCCATTCTACTGTTTCATATTTATTGTCAGCGTATACTGAGTTATGAGAGCTTATTTCCTTTGAAGTCATGTAGTTCAATTATAAGTTTGCTTTTCCCATCAAATTTTCAGTATTTTTTGAATAATTGATGTTTTATTTTGTATTAAAACTAAAAATATCCATAATCGCCTTATCACTGGGTTGATTTACCCATGCCATATTTATTCCAAGTAGTCTGAGTCATTAATCAGCTAACCATGGTCGATCCATCTCATTCAAGGTGGTTCATGCTTTAGATTCTTCACTGCAGAGAACAAAGATCTTTGTGTGTATTCAACTTCAAAAAAAAAAAAAATTTCTGATCATCTTCAATTTCCACACAGCCCTCGAACTTAATCTTACATTAGCTTTCTATAGTTGTTTCTCATAGGGCTATCGACGAGGAAAACTAGGGAAATCAAGTCATAATTAGGTAAAATAATACAAAATATAGAAACACACAGTGAGCTATTCTTGGAATTCTATATAAACGCCTACCTACAAGGAATTTTGATTTTGGCTTGTTGAGCCTTTGCCTGCTTTGTGAACTTTTTTGTTTGGCAGTTTTATAATTTGTCGATAATATGTTTTATTAGTCCTACAAATATAATTTATATCAGAATCAGATATTCTGACATCTTTTGTGTTGCACCATTTGTTCCATTTTTGCCTATACTTTTCGTTCATTAATAGATTTATTCATTGAAACCTCCAATCTTTATCAACTCCATGAATGCTATGTTAGTGACCTTCAACCTGCATCATCATTGACACTGCCATATGTGTAATATTTTTTCTCACAAGTTCTTTTATTTTGTTCAATTTCATGCGGGTAGGTTTCTGAGTGGGGAAAGATGAGCATGTGTGATGCTGAAAGGCGCCTACTTGCAAATGCACTGCTTGATATCTCAAATGAATGGTTTGTGCTGCTGTCGGAGTCATGCATCCCCCTCTATCCTTTCAGTATCACTTACCGATACTTGATGAGATCTCGTTTCAGTTATGTCGGTGCTTTTGATGATCCAAGCCCTCATGGAAGAGGCAGGTATGATCCAAACATGGCGCCTGAGGTGGACATATCCCTCTGGCGCAAAGCCTCCCAGTGGTTTGAAGTGAACAGAGAACTTGCAGTTATTATAATCAAAGACACCAAATTCTATCCAAAGTTCAAAGAATTCTGCAAACCCGATTGCTACGTCGATGAGCACTACTTCCCAACAATGCTCACCATCGAAACACCTCACAAGATAGCAAACCGAACGATAACTTGGGTAGACTGGTCGAGAGGTGGTGCTCATCCTGCAACATTCGGGAAAGCTGATATCACTGAATCATTTCTGAAGACGATCGTCGAGGGGCAGACTTGTTTATTCAATGGTCAAAAATCAAATCTTTGTTACATGTTTGCAAGAAAGTTTGCGCCGAGTGCTCTGGAACCTCTTCTTCAGTTAGCTCCTGATTTGCTCGGCTATGGTTGATAATGTCATTGCTCAAAGAATTCTCAAAAGTTTTACTTGCAGAGCTGCTTCAGATCATTTACTTTTTTGTATAGCAAAAGAAAGCAATCAGATCAGTAGGATTTCATTCTGTAGTTTCTATTTGTACATCTTTGGTTTTGCAATTCTTGTATTTTCTATACAAACAGTTACTGTTACAGGATGTTCATGGTCTTTGGAAATTCATATTCATTATATTGATTAGAGATTTGAAAGTTTGTGTCTTTGCATGGATTATTATATATCAATTGCCTCAATTTAACATCTCACATTGCTTTGAATGTGATTTCTGAGATTTTTTATGCTTCAACTTTGAAGTGTTGGTTGTAAACCACTAATTCAGGTTTGATAGTAAACAAATGTACAATATCTATACTCTTTCTTTGTAGTGCATGCATCCAATAAAAATCAATTTTAGTTGTATATCCACTGGCTAATAACTATGAATATATATATTTATATATTATCTCAAATGGTTAATGAAATGCTTATTTTTTAAGTTTATTCACATTTTAATTTTAATTCAATAAAGATATTGAAGTGAAGTTTTTTTTTTTTATTTTTGATAAATGTAACAACTTTATAACCGGAAATTATTTATTTGGTTATATGCTTTCACTCTACAGTATGCAAATAATCGGAAGATTGCTCTCACATTGAGGACTTTTTGGTATCCTATATATAAGAGATCCCCCACGTGCACAGTGAACTCTTACTCATCATGCGTTGGTAGCATTTGATATTCAAGTGAAAATAATAATCAGTTTTTTATATCAATTTATAAAAAGAATAAAACATATTTATACAATTCAACACTATGATATTATTTTCAAACATTTATATATAATTCACGCAACATAAAATCTTTTTAATTTAATCCTTAATCGACATCTCAACCCAAGTGCTTTTTTCCCCCTTAAAAAATTAATTCCACATTCCTGCACTTTCTTCCCCATCCCACCACACCAACAAATAAATAAAATAAAATAAAATAAAATAAAATCTACTATATAATTATTTATTTTCCCAAGGTTATACACGCAAAACCTCCGCGAAACAAAACAAAAATCTCAAACTCATCATTATCGTCTTGGCGCTCTGCGTACAACTCTCTTTTAATCTCACCCGTACACGTGTCCCATCCTTCATTGCTGACGTCATCCATCTCCTTCACTGTCCCTTCTACTTCTTCGCCATTAACGAGCTCAAGCATTCCATCGAGCACCTCTTGCCTTGCCTCCATGGGATTCCCTCGCCCTCTCTCCAGGATCCCCGACGACGATCCCGACCACCAGGTCCGCCCCATCGCCACCTCCTCCGCCCGTAAAAAGGCTGGCTTCGCTGTCCGGACATGGATGGCCGTCGACTCCTCCGGCCAAGCTCAACTCCTCGAGGCTGGAAAACACGCCATCATGAACCGCACTGGTTTGCCTCCTCGAGACCTCCGCATCCTTGACCCTTTGCTCTCCTACCCCTCCACCATTCTCGGCCGGGACCATGCTATTGTCATCAATCTTGAGCATATTAAGGCCATTATCACTGCTAATGAGGTCCTTCTTCTCAATGCCAAAGATCCCGCTGTGGAACCCTTCGTTAATGAGCTCCAGCGCCGGCTTCTTCTCCACCATCACCGCAACCTTAATCAGGTCCCTTTCTGTTATTTTTTTTATTTTTAATTTTTTTTATTTTTTTTTGCAGATTGCTTTGTCGTGTGATTCGTTTTAGTTTATTTTTATTATTATTATTATTATTATTATTATTATTATTATTGTTTTTGGCTTTGTTAATTCTGGAGTAGTAAACGGCTTTTGACTCGATTTGACTTCATTTCTTGCTCTGTTGCTGTGTTAACTCCTCCAAAAATAGGATTTGATTTCTCTTGAACTTCCAATTTTAGAGTTTGTCTTGCTGTTAGTGTCAAAGTTGGAATTTTTTTTTTTTTCTCAATGCTTGTATGATTCTCAAGGCTCAATTTGGATAGAGTGAAATGGCAAGAAAAGATTGGAAAAGGATGGAAATAATAGACAGAGTAGTTTTCATCCATGAATTTTCTTTAATTTGGTTGTACAATATTTTTTTTGTTTTATTTTTTGATCTGAATATTTAGCAGTTGCCTTCTTTGAGAGAATGATGTTGGACACTTGGACATGATGGCATGCTGTTTGTGTTTGATTTCTGATCTCTTTAAAATTGTAAACTTTATTAAAAAAAAAGGATTTAATGTTCTCTTGAGCTTCTGATTTTAGAGATTTTCTTGCAGTTAGTGTCGAATTTGGATTTTTTTTTTTTTTTACTATATAAGTGTATGATTCTCAAGACTCGACTTGGAATGTGGGAAATTGGAAGAAAAGAATGGAAAGTGTTGAAATAAGAGAGAGAATAGTTTCCATTAATGCATTTCCTTAAATTTGGTTATACATTTTGGTGATTGTTTTCTTTGAGAGAAGGATGATGGAAATGATGGTAATGCGGATTGGACTGAGGGATATGATAAGGAGGAACCAGAGTCAAAAATGAAGAGTTCACCTCATGATTTTGGAGAGGATCAAGATGTTGATGAGAAGGTAGAAGGTGGGGAGAAATCTGGCTTGGTTAGCTCAAATGGGCCTAAGGTTCTTCCTTTCGAATTTATCGCATTGGAATCATGTCTAGAGGCTGCATGCAGTTGCTTAGAGAATGAGGTTAGTTATCTTATTGACTCCTGTTATCTGATTTAACTATTTCATAAATGCTAAACATATTTCTCTTAGAGTTCGATTGCATCAGAATGGCAGAAGCTAAACACACCTTTGCTCTACTGGATTTCTCGTATACTTTACAATTTTGATTTTGAATTATTGTATAATTAGTAAATGGCATCTTATTTTATTCTCTATTTTGTAATTAGGCTACAACTTTGGAGAAGGAAGCACATCCAGCCTTGGATAAGTTGACTACAAAGATTAGCACTCTCAATTTGGAACGAGTTCGTCAAATCAAAAGCCGGTTGGTTGCCATCACTGGACGTGTTCAAAAGGTTAGTTTGTTTCTTTAAACTTTAATGTGTATTGGTATGTTTCTACTGGTATGTTTTTTATGTGATAACAAAAGGTTATGATGTTCCCTTTTTAATATTGAATTTGAAAACAGATTTCACCTTAGTATGATTGGATGTTTGGGATATCCTGTGGAGTGGTTGGTTGTTGGTGAGTGAGCTCGATTAGATTTTTCAGTTTTATATGAACTGAAGCCACCAAAATTAAATTGAACCTGCATGATTAGCTTTAGCATTTAAAAATGCATACTATCTGGTAAATGAACAGAACTTCATGAGTAGACACCTTCTGACGTCGAATGAACTACTGTCTCTGATTGTTTGGCGATTACCACATTAGAACTCTTTGGTTGTATATGAGGCTGTTGTAAAGATTAAGGCATAAAAATCCTTTTCTCCTCTCCTCCTTTCTTGGGAAAGAGTGTGCTGTTTTGCTTGAATGTTGAAGCACAAAAAATAAGGTCAGCAACAGTAGACATTTTAAATGCAACTATTGTGGCCTTCTTCTGGAAAAGCGGGGACCATTGGATGTGTTTGGGTTTGATCTGGGGGTAAAGTTGTGGTCCTGAAAATGTCCACCTCTGACAATTATGTGTTGGTTGATGCCCATGTGGTTGCTAGTTGTTACATGAGAGACGAGTTCTTTATCAAGGTAATTTAGACAATGGATCTAATATTTGATTCCAGTAATAAATATTATCCTAGGAAACTTGGGATGAGAGATCAATAATAAGAAACTTGAATTTGTGTTTGCAAGAATTTCTGCAAAATAAGTTTATTATGAACTATTTAAAACAGTTACCTAGCCATTTCCAAACTTAGTATATAGATTCTCAAGGCATTTTCTATCAAGAAGGTTGTGTTAGGTTCTGTGTCTCTCATTTTGAAGTGTGGGAGTTCAATGAGGTTCATTATGTTGGTGATGCTTTTATGTATCTGTTTTTATAGTGACTGAGATTTTTGATGAATTGTTTGTTGAATATGCTTCAAGTTTCAACTCTGATGCATATTGTAGGTCAGAGATGAACTCGAACACCTGCTGGATGATGACGATGATATGGCTGAAATGTATCTAACCGATAAGTTGATGCAGCAAAACCTTACTGATGAATCACCCAACTCTTCTCCAAATGAACAACTGGATGGCCTGGATGGTGAAAGGTACCTTACCTGTTTAAGTATTGTGGCCGGACAATTTATGTTTTCATTTTCTTGTTTAACTTTATTTGAGGAAAATAATACACAGTTCTCCACTGCCATTTCAGGATGTCTGTGGAGATATCATTGGAGGAAAGTGGTGTCCAAAATAATCCCTGAAGCATATGTTAATAATTTCAATAACAACGGCCACCTACCGTCTGGGTTCAGTATGATCAATGAAGATGGCCATTTAGTGCACACTTGCAGCACAAGAAGCGGCAGCAAACATCTAGATGTACAAGATCTTGAAATGCTATTGGAAGCTTACTTTGTGCAAGTTGACAGTACGCTAAACAAGCTATCGACGGTATGTTGCTACCAAGCTCATCCCATACTTTCTCTTTGCATCTCTTATGAACTTTAATCGACAAATAATTTTGAATTGAAGAATCATTAAACATTTATCCTATTATGTTGCATTGTGTTCATAATCACTCAATACAATTAGACTATGTTATCTTGTTTAATGGTACTTTTTTTTTGGGGACATTGAAGTTAAGGGAGTATGTCGACGACACAGAGGATTATATTAATATTATGCTCGACGACAAGCAAAACCACCTTCTTCAAATGGGTGTCATGTTAACAACAGCAACACTCATAGTGAGTGCTTATGTAGTTTTAGCTGGAATTTTCGGCATGAACATCCAGAATAAACTGTTCGACGAGAAGAAATCCGGTACACCAGAGTTCTTATGGACTGTCGGTGGTGGAGCTGCGGGGAGTTTGCTTCTGTATGTCGTCGCCGTTGCATGGTGTAAGCACAGACGCTTGCTTGAATAAAAACTCTATTTTGTATCATAAATGAATGATTTAAGATCTTGTGTTTGTGTTGCATTGTATTGTATTTGTATCTCTGTTTATTGTTTATGTTTGTAAGTTTTTTTTATCAGAGTGTAAATTTGCAGCATAAGATCAACAATTTGTAATTGGATTTCTTTGATTATAATTTCAAAGTTTGTGAAGTAATTTTATCATGTGAGTTGAAGTATGACACTGAATTTTTTTAATTGAATATGGGGGAGGGATATTTTAGTTGATGTTTTTAAAATAATAAAATAATAAATATATATATATATTTAAAGGGATTTTCAAAAAGACAGATATGTACCGTAATACATTAGTTATAATGGTTTATGGATTTTTTAAGAAAATCTCACGTCTTGTAATTTTGAAACAGTAAAATTACTGTTTCTACAACATGAGTCTACACTCGGTCTCATGCACGGTATTAATGAACAGTATTAAACTCTAGTGACAATGCATAATCAGCAGTAGAAACAGTACTATATGGAGAAAAATTTGAATTCTTGCCCGCCCTTGAGCACTCTTGTGTTATAAAAATGATCAATAATTATTTTAATAAATATTTATTATATTTATTGCATGACAAATATAAAAAGAAAATTATTAATTTCTTTTTATTAATAAAAATATTAAAATATATTAAATAAAAATGTTAATTAATAATATTATTTATTTATTTTTACCAAGTTACTGAAATATCCCAACAGTATATAAACCCCAAAGCTCACCGCTGAGCTTCTTCTTGACTTGTTTCTCAAGGAAAGTGGTTCCGAGAAGCAGAGAAGGAAGAGCGTTCATGGCGTCCCAGGCCTATCGCTTGAGCTCTGAGCTCCGAGGCCACGAAGACGATGTAGGCCATTGCTTCTTTTTTCCTCTTATTTGGTTGTTTCTCTTCCTTGAAACCCTAATTCTCTCTAAAATTGTGGTTTTTTTACAACCTAGGTTCGTGGCATCTGTGTTTGCGGCGGTGCGGGGATTGCCACCTCGTCTAGGGATCGGACGGTGAGGTTTTGGGCGCCGGATCCCGAGAAGAAGCAGCGGTACTCGCTGTCGAAGACTTTTGTGGGGCACTCGAGTTTCGTCGGTCCGTTGGCGTGGATTCCTCCAGGAGAACGCTTTCCTGAGGGTGGGATCGTGTCCGGGGGGATGGACGCTCTTGTGTTGCTTTGGGATTTGAGGACAATGGAGGCGGTGGAGACAATGCGGGGGCACCAGATGCAGGTCACAGGCGTTGCTGTTGATGCGGTTGGGGATATTATTTCGTCCTCTGTTGATTGGTACTCCTTAAGTTTTTGTTTTATTGAAAAAAGATTATTTTGAACTTAGTTGAATGATCGAAACAATTTCAGGTTGCATTGAGCTTTTGACTTTGGTGGCACCTAAAATTTACCTGATTATCAAGTTTTTTAACTGAAATTTGGTATGTGTTGCAAGACATTGAAGTTAGGCCAATCACTTGTGGAGTATTCTATGTTTGGGCTTTCAATATAGGTTAAAGTATAGCAATAGTTTGTAATATTTATCTGCTTAGAAAAGGGTATTTTTTTTTTCTCCCTCTGATATGTTCTGCTTTAGTCTTTGAATAGGAAAAGTACCATATGTTTTAATAATGCTACTTTTTAATATTTCTCATAATCTGCTTATTAGCTCTCTGACTCGTAGTCGTGGTGCTGCTTAATCTCTTTCCTTGTCTTATGATGCATGTATGCAAAAGCTGAATATAAAGGTTAAGGCTTGCTGTTTTCCAATGGGAATCTTAGTTCATGTTTGCATTCAAACATGTGATTGATTATACTTCAATTGTTATGGAATTATGATATATAAGTTGGTTCATATGACAATATTTGCTTTTGTCTGAGTTCTTATTGATTTGTTGTTGTATAATTCTTGTGATTTAGTTCAATAAGACGGTGGAGGAAAGGCCATATGGTTGATACATGGGAGGCTCATAAGTTACCAATTCAGACTGTGGTGACACTTCCTTCCGGCGAGATTATTACTGGTATATCTTTTGTTTTTTTTATCCTAGTTATTTAGGCATGACATAATGTTTAGTTTTATTCACAACTTGTGTCATATCTTAGCAATTAGAATGTGAATTTTAACTGCTTGGACTTATGATGGGTAATGATGAGGTTCATAATTCATGCCATCAAATAGTCAAATTTGGGCATCTATTAATGGTTTTGTTTTATAATGAGATATCCAGCCATTCAGTTAGTGTATATGCATGCATGTAATACTTAAAAAAATATTCATGTTGTTTGCATTGATTGTGTGCATAAGCCTTAACTTCCATTAGAATCTGCCTTTCTGAATATTTATTCAAACTAGAGCATAGAGCTCAATGTGATGGATCATCAGAACAAGTGAGGTGCAAGCTTAAAATAGTTGACTTTGCAGACTATAGTTTTTCTTGGAATAAAAAATTTTTGTAATTATGATTTTCTTGTTCTTGAATTCTATTGACAATTTGACACTTGATGCTACAAATATTTACCCTGCTCTGGAAAATAAGATATATGTTTATAATCTATATAGCTATTTCTTGGTTTGGTTTGCAGGTTCGAGTGATGCTTCAATTAAGCTTTGGAAGGGAAAGACTTGCCAGCATACTTTTCTTGGGCACACAGGTAAGCATTAGCTTATTTATTAAGAATGGTTTTTTAGATTCCTCAAAAGTTTGTTATTTTCTTTGCCAGTAAAAGTTCTTCAACTTATTCTTTAAGTGTTTTGTTGGCAGGTTACAGGCTCCGTAAATATATAATTTTGCCTATTTGATAGGCTATTATATTTTGCGGATCCCAATTAGTGTAGAGACTGTTTTATCTTACCTTCTTCATATCTTGTGATTTTCATCTCAATGCCTGCTTTTGTTGAGGCTCATCCTTAACTTGACATGGAACATTTGCTTATTTTCTTGATGCAATCATTTGATTAGCCTTTTCTTTTTTTCTGTTTTCAACTTGCTTTTATTCAATGCATGCAATTATTGTCAGTGACCTATGTGGCCCTGTAGTTGGGTGTTTAGCATTGCAAGCATGCATATTTTTAACTTGCAGCTCATGACCTCTTTTTGATTTTGCATTACGCTCAGTTATTTCCTCCTCAATTAATATTATTTACAATGTGGAAATTTAAGTTGCAAGGTTTGGTATCATAAGAAAATATAATTTTCCCATGCAATAAAAAGTCTACCCAATCATGACTTTGTGTCGCTACACTAGTTTTTAGGTTTTTCTTTTAAACATCATACTGGAATTTTGTTCTTGGTAAGTTTTATTGACCTTACACTTGAAAGAAGGATATTAATGCTTCATTAGGTACAATTGAGATGTATTTTTGACTTAAAATTTTGTTATATATGCTTAATAATCCTGAGCTAATATGATCTATTATGATTATGTTAATAGGTTGCTTTTTTGATGTTTGATGACTATTTTCTTCTTGCTTTACTTGGGTTTTGTATTTATTGCCTATTCTATTTGCTTCTCTAGAATTTGTGACTCATAATGGCAATTTTTTTCAGACACCGTTCGAGGTTTGACCCTAATGCCTGGACTTGGTATTCTTTCAGCATCACATGATTGGTGAATGTTCTTTTTGTGAAGTGGTTTGTGAATGCTTCTTATTTTCCATATGCTGCTTATGTCACTGAAGTTTGTTTAATATGTGGGATGGCAGCTCAATTAGGTTATGGGCATTAACCGGTCAGCTCTTGATGGAAATGGTTGGTCATACCTCACTTGTGTACTCTGTGGATGCACATATCTCCGGTCTTGTTGCCAGTGGGAGTGAAGATTGTTCCCTTAAAATATGGAAAGGTAAAATGTCGCTTCTTTAGATAATAATTAGGGATAAGTTAACATCAGTTAACATTATTTTAATCTTTCCTCAACCATACTGGCTGAGTTTGGCTACTTTATTCTTATATGGAAATATTGTGTAGATGGATTATGTATACAAAGCATTGAGCATCCTGGGTGTGTTTGGGATGCCAAGTTCTTGGAAAATGGAGACATTGTAACAGCCTGCTCTGATGGAGTAATACGGATTTGGACCTTACACGCTGACCTAGTTGCGGAGTCCAATGCACTTGAATCATATGAAATCGAACTCTCTCAATACAAGAGTAGTAGGTATGAGATAGTTATTGATTATAAATTCCAGTCTACTGATACTGGAAGTATTTGAAGTTCGGCTAATATCTAAAATTTGTAACATACATGAATATCTTAGTCCTTCTTAGTTCCCTATTGGATTGCTTTCTTTCTTAACTTTGAAAAATCTGAATCAAATGCCTTTACCTTATACCTGCTTTTCATTGAGTTTGGGAAAATATACTTTTTTTTTTTGCCAGTGATGATTAAAGTTTATATGTAATTATCCTGCTTGTGTAAATTCATCTTTCTCTTAAGTTGTATGTCAGTCAGATGACTTTAGCTTTTGTTAAACCTTATCATTTGCTGGCATAATTCATCTAAGATGTCCTAGTAGATGGTTGTATTGATTTACCATATTGCCTTTTTATTTATAGTATTTTATTCATTTTTTGTAAAGCTGCTTCCTTTATGCTCTCTTGCTCTGTGATCCTTCAATTATTTAGGTTGAGGATTGGGTTATTTACCATATTCTTCTGGAGGTAAAGTTTGCTTGCCAAGATGATGACAAGTTGTAAATAAGGCTCAATCTTCTCCTGGAGAAGTTTGCTCCATCATTGACTCAATTTAGTTAGAAGATTAGTGAGATAGATATGCATTTCATTTGGTTTCAATAATCCAAATTGATTAGTAATATATCCCTTTTTTATATGATATGTCAGGAAAAAAGTTGGCGGACTAAAGCTGGCAGACCTTCCTGGCTTGGAGGGCTTGCAGATTCCTGGTGTGTATTCTTTCCCGTGGGTTGTTATGGTTTAACATATAGTTATATTTTTCTTGATGATAGTTATATATATATATATATATATATTTCTATCAGGAACTAGTGACGGGCAGACTAAAGTTATTAGGGAAGGTGATAATGGTGTCGCATACTCATGGAATTCCCGGGATCATCAGTGGGAAAAAGTATGCTCTACTTATGTGTTTTAAGGTTTCAAATTTCAATTAAGTTTGTTGCTCATCAGACTATGCCCTGGGTAGTTTTTCTAATTTGTCAAGCTTGATTTGTTGCATCTCGATAAAAAATACTCTAATAGCTATGCTTTCTTGTCCAATTCTTGATTATGGAATATGATAATCTGTGGAGCATATTTAAGTCTTTGCTTTATGCATCAAGAGTATGTAAGCCCAAACTCTAGTGCTGGCTTCTTTTAATGGATTCATACTTGATTGCTTAACCCTAACAAGGGTAATGTTGTCTATTAGGATGTGATTCTAGGGCTTAATTAAATTGGATGTTGCTAACATTGATCATTGCTTGTTCGGTTGTCCTTTATGTATGCCGGTGGCAACATTGGTGATCCCATGGTCATTACTTCACCAATGTCTTTTGGTTGGACTAGTTGCAGGGACAACACTAAGAATTGATGAATGACAAGGTCGACTTGTGAGTGTTCATGATGAGCTTCTGTGTTACCATGGTCCCCTAAAATTCCTAGGCGTAAATTTGTTGAGGCAACAGTGGTTGTTGGCTTCACTTAACTACTAGTATGATGATTAACTGTGTATATATATTCTACATGCCTTTAGGAAAACTTGACTGAGGTGCATTTAATATATTATTCTCTGGTGATATTTATTATTTAGCAAGTATACTTTTGTATCTTCATCTCTGTTATGCCATATACCTCATTTCAATAGAGAGCTATGCGAAAATTTTGACTTCACATTGTTGCAATTCTTCTGCGTGAAAGGAGTTCAATTTAATTCTACCATGCGTATTTGGTGATTGATTAATTTTGTCATATTTCATCTTGAAAATTTTCTAGTTATGTTATTGTTTTGAATTCTTCATCTAATATGCTTGTGTTCTCTAACCATTATGCACCCTGAATATTTGCTTCTAAAGATTGGTGAAGTTGTAGATGGACCTGGAGACAACACAGGGAATCGTGTTTTTGATGGTGTCCAATATGACTACGGTAAGTTCCATTATGATATAATTGTGGTTGTTGCTTTTTTTCCTTTTCTTTTGTTGACATGAAACATGGCTTTCTAAACATGGTGAATTATTGTGCCATAGTTTTTGATGTTGACATTGGAGATGGAGAGCCTACCCGCAAGCTACCATACAACAAGGGAGGTGATTACATTAACAGACATGTTTCTCTTTTTAGTTCCTCTTTGCTATTTTTTTTTTTGTCAAATTCCATGTCAGAAATTGTTGGCTTTCTAATGGTTATTTTTCTTAGCTCTTTCTCATATTCACTTCATTCTCCCTAATGTAGGGACATAGTTACATGTTAAACAAACCTCACTTTATGCTAATTATGCCCTATTTGCAGATAACCCATACACTGCTGCTGACAAGTGGCTTCTCAAAGAAAATCTACCACTTTCATATCGGCAACAAGTAGTGGAATTCATACTTCAAAATTCTGGGCAGAGTAATTTTTCGCTTGATACTTCATTTCGGGATCCTTACACTGGCTGTAAGTTAAGGATATGATATCAGTTTGCTGTCTATCATTTCTATGCTTATACGTATCTTTGAAGAATTCTATCTTGCCATTTTCAGCTAGTGCTTATGTACCTGGTCAGCCATCCATGTCAGTAGGTATGTTTCCTTTAAGATTGTTTTACACCATGCAAGTGTGACCAGTAGTTATCCATGATTAATTTTATTTTATTTGACATTATTTTTTGTTAAATACAACAAACCTGACCTTGTTAATAATTCTGTTTTTTGTATATGTTATGAATGATAGGTAGTGCAGCAAAGCCTACTTTCAAGCATGTCCCTAAGGTAGATCAGCCTTTTTCTTTACTCTTGTCTCAATTATGACCTAAAATGTGAAATGATGTTATTATTAAAGAACATGTTCACTTTGCTTGTAAGCAACTCTCTGCTTTATTTACTTATGTTTATGCTATCTTCTTAAACCGTTCTGCCACTTATGACTTGGAAGAGTTATTTTAATAAAGAATTAGCACCTATAAAATCTGAATTTATGCATGGAGTTTGAGATGTGAGGTGCCATCATTCTGTGCATGCAGTTTTATAATTCATTAGCTGAGAATAATTAGGACAAAGGAATCTGCAGTACTTATTCATCTATTATAATTTTGTTAACCAATTATATATCATTTGGCTGGGAAAAGTGGATGCTTAATAATATTTGTAAATGTATTCAACTCTAATAAAGATTAGAATCATTAGATTGGTGTTACTTGTTTATCCATGTAGCTGATAATTGACACATGCCTTTTATTTTGAGGAGACTCTGATGAAACCTTGAAGAAACAGTACCTAAAGTTTGAATGTGGAAGAACAGTGAACTTTTCAGTTGGTCTTTTTTTGATTGTTTGCGTAAACAAGTAGATGAATCTTTGATACTTAAACTGCAATCCACTGTAGCAAATCTTCCCTTCTAGCTCACCACTAAAACAAATATTTGTTATAAAATCCAAACATGTTTGCTTATTTACTGCCATTTTCTCTGTTAACACAGTTCTGTATCAGAATAGTGTTGTTAATAAGATATTAAATGTGTGCTTCTTTTGCTGATGGTCAGAATATTATTGTTTCTCTTTTCAAATTATGTGCTTCTTTTGCTGGATATACTAATGCGAGACAATGACATATGCTCTCATACATATACTAATGATGCCACAATCTGCACAAATTTTGGTCTCAGGTGTTTAACTTGGCATTTTACATAGATGCTTGAAGATGTTTTGTAATATTTTATTGTTCATTGCTCCTAACTCAAATGTTTTTGCCAGAAAGGGATGCTTTTCTTTGACAGTGCTCAATTTGATGGGATTTTAAAGAAGATAGGGGAATTCAACACAAACTTACTATCTGACATGGTAACCTTGTTTCACCAATCACCATGCAGAAAACTATCCTTGTCTTATTGTTATAATCGTGAACTAATGAACCACGATATCATGTTTACATGTTTGTGTATGATCTGCCTGCTTATCAGCATTCATTGATTAGAAATGAGCAATGTAATATCAGTTTAGTTTTACCATCTGAATTTTCATGTGATATTTGTAATTGGCAACTTCAAATTGTATAGACAATAAAATTTTATCCAAGCTAATCAGAGTGATCATCCTCATAATATATTTTGTATTATGCGTGTCACATGCATTTGTGTGCAACTGTTCAAGCCAATCAGGGTGATCATCCTATGTGTAAAATTTCATGTATCCATGACTCAATCTTGTGAGGGAAGATCTTGGTTACTTCACTTTTTTGTGTTCATGTGGACTTGTTAGGAAGTAGGAAATTGCAATTGAAAGTTATCAAATTAAATACTGAGAAAAACTAGTGAACGAAATTATAGTGCTCACTTTGAAAATCGTTGAGGCTTTGAATTAAGGGCTCCTTCATTTTTCTTTAAAAAAAGTTAGGGTGGCCACACAATTATGCCTAAGAGATAACAAATTGGACTGCGTCCTCATATCATAAAACATGGTGGTGGTCCAATAATTTGTTGTTGTTTGTTGTAATCCATGGATCTTAGGACACAAGTGACCAAATTTTACGTATATTAGGTATCATCGAACTGTGGACCAAGTATACTCCCTATGTGTTAGGAAGGATCCATTTGTCAAATTCCAAAATGGTCAGTGTGACCCTTAAATAGATATGTGGCCTATTATGTTCAAGATTTTATAGCAATACCAAATAAAATTAAATAAATTATAATTGTAGTTACCCCTCAAATGAGTTCCCTTACATAAGTATACAAAAAGAATTTGAAAATTGAAGTTAACACTCAAACTAGTTAACTTTGAATCAAGAGTTTGAATTTCAAAATTTGAGTTCAATTATACATTTGTTTAATAGAGATCTTGGTTTGTTGAATTTTGAACATGTTTAATCCATTTTGGAAAGATTATGAAGTATCAACCTTTTATGGATGAAAGATTATTGATCACAATGATCACGTTCATAATAGGTCTCATAGCACCTCATTATGTTCTAATTACTACCAACATTCAGCTAACCACATATTGGCAAGCAAAATTAAGTTATTTATTGTATAACCGTTCAATTTTAATTTATTGTACTATTCGCAGGAGAACAAGTCACTGTCTCTAACAGAGATTGAGTTATCACGATTGTCTGCCATTGCGAAAGTATTAAAAGATACGTCGCACTATCATTGCAGCACATTTGCCGCTGCCGACATCGACTTATTATCAAAAATTTTGAGATCATGGCCGATTGCTATGATGTTTCCGGGTAATTCTTCTAGACTTATCTTCAATAGTGAAAATTGTTTAAGTTCTGTTAACATGACTATTACTGGTCCATTATAATTTTTATTTTTGACATCAACAACTTCAACTTATCTCACTTCCAGTTTAATTTTCTGGCTTCAACATTCATTTTAGAGTATCTGTTAACATTAATATTAGTTGGTAACAGGAAATATTTTTGGCCTAACCCACTGAGGTTTTGTTTCTAAACGGAGAAGAAATACCAAATTAGCAGCAAAATGAAAAATCACAGGGCCTTATTGTACTGTGAAGTGAAACTGTCATGTTAGGTACATAGGGGTAATATGCTTGGAACTCATAATGATCATTATGGTGCAATCTAAATAATAGAATTATTTGATGAAGAAACTAATTTTAAATATAAAGTTACATACTCTAGATATGCTCTGAATAGTTCCATCTGGCAAATTGATACCTCCACGTAAAGCCACAAATAATCTGTCATGCATGTGATAAAATGGAGTTACAACAAATAATGCTTTCACTTACACTTGGCACCGCTTTTCTAAATCTATCCACTGCATTCTCCTTTCTCCTCTTCACAAGATCGATATCTCTTGCTGGATCAATCTCAGTTTCTTGTGAAATTCACATCTATATATTTTTGTGCTAGTGTGAAGCACCCAAATTTTTCCTAAGAGGTGGGCACTAACTGTAAATGCCTTTAAATGTCTATTAGCATCATTATCTAATCAGTACCATACACCTTCAAATCAACCATTGTTCACAGAACTTGACAACTTGAACACCTTAAACTCTTTTCTTGTAGATTATTGACATACATTGCTTGGATATGTGCCCAACTCATGTGAGTTTCCATGCTAAATGTGAACTTATGCCAACAATTCAAATATCCTCAGCATGAAGTATTTCTTCCTATCCAATATTCATCAAGAACCATGCCGTTCAGGATTGATGATGTTGATACGTTGATAATGCATCAGGCCATATTTACTTCCTTTGCCTAATATCTCTTCAGAATTTCAATTTGTATCTACATGCTTCTTTCAAAGCAGTGCCATATTCATTGATTTTTTGTTTTAAAGTTTTACATTTGATATAACAACATTGCAGTTTCAGAGTTTCTGCTGCTCCTTGTTTATTTTTAAACACAAAAGATGGGAGCCTTTTTTTTGGTCTTGTTGTCTGGCATACTGTTATTATTTACTTTCAGCAAGTGTAAATTTATCTTCCTAAATTGAGTGGTTGTCGCTCTTGCAGTGATTGATGTCTTAAGGATATTTATCATGCATCCTGATGGTGCTAGTTTACTTCATAAGCGCATCGAGTCCGGAGATGGTAAATATTTAGAATTCTGCTGATTTTCTCTTTGCTTATGGAGAATCCAAACTGGCATGAGATTTTTTTGTAATCCAGAACGTATCATGAGCTCATTTTATCTTAAGCGATTAGTTGAAGTTTATGTGTGAATCTTAACATTTGCGGCATGAAGCACTAGCTACGCTATTGATGCCTGAAGTTATTGTGTGAATATTAGTTGTTTAATTTGTTTGATTGTAGCATGTTTCAAGAGTATGAATGTTCATGTTTTATTCATGACAGATGTATTACTGGAGTTATTTAAGAGAGGCATGACTTCACCCATACAAGCAGGAAATCTTTTAACCATTATTCGAGCAACTACAAATCTCTTCAAGCATTCGTGTTTCTCACAGTGGTTACAACGACATTGCAGTGAGGTCAATTTTTCACCCTTGACTCCTTATATAACTTTTTTGAGCGATTATATTGCAGCACAAATTGTAATTTTCATTTCTTCCATCACTTTTGGTGGAGAATGGATTTCCTTCTTTAATGATGTCCGGTAGTGAACCGAAAGTTAAAATTTCTAACAAAATGGATGAAGTAATGTCATGCCTTTGTTATCTCTGTATCTATGCATCAAAACAATAAACACCACATATATGCCTTCTGTATTCTGGAGAGAGTTTTATTACTCAAGTCATCTTCAAAGGAATTAATGTTTACTAAATTGGGGAGGCATTTGCTATCTCCATTGTTTCATTTGACCATGGCATGCATTTTGGTGTTGATCACAAATTCCCTTTGCACAGTATCACAGATTGATTGCTTCAGATGAGTATAATAAAGTACATTAAATGATGAACATCTTTTGTATGGTAGAATTTAAGGCCATATAATTTCTTCCTTCTCTGGGATCCTTTGTTAATCCTTTGACTTTTTTGCCCCATTTGCAGATCCTTGATGCATTATCGGGTTGTCGGTCATCATTTAACAAGAATGCAAATCTATCTTACTCTACCCTAATAGTCAAGTATGTGCTCTTGCTTCTTTGCCTTTTTGTGTATTTATCATGCAATGTACGTGCAAATTAATGTACGCATATTAATTTATATACATATATAATATTTATTTTTTCTACTCTTGTATCTGTTTGTGATATAATTGCTCTACAAACTTTACCTCATTAATTTTAACAAAAGCTAGCTTTTCATTATTGTTTACATTTCATATGTTTATTTACCCATTGATTAAGCTACTTGACTAGCGGCTTATGCTAAGTATCATACACCTTGATTATAAACTTGCAAAACCATGTCACCCAATGAAAAGGTACATCTGTCTTAGGATTTTTTAAGTTGATTTTTAACTACTGGGGTATATAAGCAAATATAAGTACTTTCTGGGGGTCTGACAAGTAAATATGATACGATGGTATGCATCAGCAATTACCCTCTTTTATAAGATGCATATAAGAGAATTCTCATTATACAAGGGTATCTTTAAATATCATTCTAAAATGAATCATCAGTATTTAAGGATTATTTTGTATTATTTCTCAACAATTCCCTACAAGAAATATGTTAATCCATTTTATCTGAAAATTATTCCAAATTCATTAGGCTTATGTGAAAACGAAAACTCATCAGCTTCCAATGTTGTGAGCCTTTTGTATTTATTCAGTTATTGCCAACTCTTCTGCAACATGAATTTTTAGTTTTTTCTGAAGATATTTGATGAAATTGATTATGGAACCTATTAATCCTTTACATATTCATAATTTTTTTCTTTTTGGAATAACTGGTGTAAGATGAAGTTTGCAGATCTGTCTTCCATAGTTTCCATTTTTAACAAAATGCATCACTATTGCTCATCTTTTTTTCACAGTTATGCGGTGCTACTAATTAACCAGAAAGACCAAGAGGGTCAAGCTCAAATTTTATCAGCTGCTCTTGAGGTTGGCCAATGTTTAATTTACAACCAATAATTAGATTCTTCTTTTGCTAGCATTTTAAGCTGTCCATTCTTTGCTTATGTTCTCTTGTGATGTTTCGCATCTCAATCATTGTTATAACTATTATGTTCGCCAGATTGCTGAGGATGAAAATCAAGACACTGATTCAAGATTCCGAGCTCTGGTTGCAATTGGATCATTGGTATCTTCAAACTTTGATTTTATATGTAACTCAATTTTGATAATTCATTTATCGTCTCTAAGTTTTATCACCTTCTGGCTATTGATTGTGTCCTCCATCAGATGCTTGATGGTCTGGTGAAATCCATTGCAATTGACTTCGATGTTCAAAGTATCGCGAAATCTGCAAAAACCTCAAAAGATACAAGGATTGCTGAAGTCGCGGCCGATATTGACCTCATCATCAAAGCTACTTAACCGTAATCCATTGTAACATTAACTTACAGTTTGCTCTTATTTAAAAGAAATAATTGTCAAGAGGACATTTGGTTTTCATCCATTTTGGATTTTAATTCTTTCAGTCACTTACATGCTCCAAGTTTTATTTTATTTTTTATTTTTTACTTGTTCAGTTTCTTCAGGATGAAGCTTTTCCATGATATATCCTTGGCTTTTAAGTCATTTATGATTTTTACTTTTTATTAATTCATCAGTTCTAGGTTTTGGATGTTTTAGTTTCTTAGTTTGGTTTTGGGCCCCATTTATCCAATTTGGAATCTAAATTATGCATTTCCTCTATTTTTGATGATTGAATTTGATTAGAAGGGTGGTGCTTAATTTCATGTAATTCTAATTTATTATTTGATTATTTTATTACTTGGTTGTTAGATGTTAATATGGACAATCATGTAGTATTAAGCAAGGGTGAGAATGAAAATGATCACTTTAGGGGTGTTCTTTTGGGGTAGGGAACTCTGTTTTAGGTTTTTATTTTTTATTTTTTTATTTTAACTTACTGTAAAATGAACACAAACTATTAGAATTAATATTAACTTTCAATCACTTAAGAGTTTTTTTCCACCATGTGACTATTATGTGCTTGGGTATTCTGCAACGTCAAAATATGATGAAATATCGATACTAGTAAAATTTAAAAAGGTTTTTACAAATTGTTTTTTGATATATTTTTTAAAAATATATACACCAAAAGGAAGGCACATCAAAAAATAAGAATGTTAATATATATATATATATATATATATTTTAAAATACAAACTCTCTTTGGTTTTTTCTTTAGTGATTTTGTTAAACTAAAAATATCTTAACCAACTTGATAGATATATATCTTTAGGGCCCTAGACTTACTATGCTATGCATTTATGAGTGCATAAAACTAGGGGTGTCAAAAATCCTTGCTGGACAACTACTATTATAAGTAACTAAATTAGATGCTCGGACGTTGCCTGGTTTTAAATTTCAGACAAGTGTGACTTGTCCAGGCTCGGTTTTTTTCAAAACCGGGTAGTCCGAATGTTCAAATTTTATTTGAATATTGTGATATACATTTAAAATTAATTTAAATACTAAACTACAAACATTTAAATCCGGACATTTAATATACATTTCAATGACAATCATGAACAAAGGCCTGGTTGTCCGGATATATATAAGAAGTTTAAAAATATATATAAGAAAAATATGGGCTTATGCTTGAAATGTATAAAAAAACATGAACAATCATATATATATAAACAATCATATATGGGCTTGGGCTTTGAATCATGAACAATCATTTAAATACTAAACTATATTTAATTAGCAATAAAAAAACATGAGCTTGGGCAAGTGGGCTTAACATTATATATATAAGAAAGTTAAAAATATAAAAGTCCAGTTATTCGGATTTCTTGGGCCGTACCCGGCCCGGATTTAAATCCGGACAACCAGACTATGTTCGAGACTGGCCCGTATTACTAAAATTTTTATCTAAAACCCGATTAAAACTCGATTTATTCCAGGCGGGACAAAATCGGGCCGCGGGCCCAGACAAATTATTGCCACCCCCACATAAAACCCCAAAATCAGAGAAAATAAACCACAATTTCAAACATTCCTCCGTCCCTGTTAAAGTACAACAAAGAAAATAATGTGCCTAACCCTAATGAAAATAAATAATAAAAATAAATTAATGATGATTCCACACTCCTAAACAAAGTTTTAGTTATTGTCTCACATGCATGTTCATATATGTACATCCAACTTCACCAAAAATAATTTATATCTAGCCAAAATCTCATCTATATATACATCAAGAAAGAGTTAAAAATAAATCAAACCCTAACCCTAAATCCTCATGACCATCCTCAAGTTTGCCTTCATCTTAGCAAGCATCATGGCTATAGCCATGATTAACAAAACAATAGCTCAAAACTCACAGGCAGACTACACTGATGGCCATAACGCAGCTCGTAAAGCCGTCGGTGTCGGTCCAGTGACATGGGATGATGAAGTGGCTGCTTATGCTCAAGATTACGCCAACTGAAGGGTCGGCGATTGCCGTTTAATCCACTCCAAAGGGCCTTATGGTGAGAACATCTTCTGGGGTTCTTGGACTGGGTACACTGCAAGAGATGCTGTGAATTCATGGGTGTCAGAGAAGCAGTACTATAACTACACCAGCAATACTTGCCAACCAGGGAGGGTGTGTGGACATTACACTCAAATAGTTTGGAGGGACTCAAATAGAATTGGGTGTGCTCGTGCCAATTGTAACAATGGTGGTGTTTTCATCATCTGTAACTATAAACCTCCAGGGAATGTTAGGGGACGTCGCCCTTATTGAAGGCATGCATGCATGCACGTATGAATATGATAATAATAAGAATAAGATGATTTTAAAGGTTATTAAGTTCTAGTGGCATCTTGAATACTTGCATGTGTTCATCAGTTCACGTATGAATATGATGTCAAGAATAAGATGGTTTAAAAGGCTTTTTATTGGATAAATAAATGAATACATCTTATATATGTATAGTTGTATGATGGTTTGATGTTTTTATTTTGTTTGTTTGCTTGTTTTTGTTTTTTTGATAGGTGATTGCATGCATGCATGCATGCATGTATAATATGATTAATTATGAGAATAAGTTTTTTTTTTTTTTAGAGGGTTATTAGTTGTAGTGGTATCTTGGACGTACACATGCATGCATTCATGTATGAATGTGATATACGAATAAATAAGATGGTTTAAAGGGATTTTTATTGGATAATAAAAAATGAATACATTTTATATAGACGTATATATGACTGTTTGAATATATTGATTTTGTTTTTATTTGAAATCCATGGATTGTTTGGATAGATAGATAGATAGATATACCAAAATAATTTTTTTAAATGATTTTTTGAGAAGCGTTTTTAAGGGGGAAAATGAAGCATGCGCAACTCTATTCTATTCTTACCAAAATACATGCACTTCATACAAATATTTAATTTCCACTGTATCCTTAATTCTCATCCTTAGAAACCAACTAGTCTTTCTCAATTTCTACCTAATGTACCAAAGTACTCTACCTGTCTAACTGTTCAACCGTTATGTTAGGACATTAATTTGTGCTATTATCCAACCACATTTGTCTCTTAGGAAATTAATAAGTCTTAATTGTACTTTCAATCCTCAAAAATCTTCTACTAAAAAATCACGTTTTAAATAAGCATCCAAACAGAACCATTTATTTAATCTATACAAGTGTTTAATTAATATTATATATATATATATATGTGTGTGTGTGTTGAATTTGTCATCAGAGCTTTTTTTGCATGCAGTTACCTTAATAGTAAAACAATATTTATGTGTTCTTGATCATGTGGCTGATAGAGCTCTCACCGAGTGGTAAGAGTTCGATTCTCCGCTGATGTCACATTTCTGGGAGTTGTGAATAGTGGTTGTGTATGGGTGGTTCCTGCGCCCACGTGAGCGCGGCCCTCTCCCCACTTGTTCCACCGAGGCTTGTGCACGTCCCTGAGTCTCTAGTTGGTTCGCCCCGCTCCTCTTCCGAAAACAATATTCATGTGTTCTTGATCATTTTATAGAGTATATGCATGAAGGATAGAAAATATTATGCAAGCTTAATTAGGGCAACAAGAATTTACCAGTGGAACAACGTTGTTGAGAATTAAACAAGCGCTTGTTCTTCTCCAAATATATGGTCTACATATGCATGGTATTAAATGTCTAAAGTCTTGATATAATAATTAAATGACATAAAAATTATAAAAAGTCATAATTTTTATGTACTGTGCTTGCACATGAAGATGAGAAGTTAAATACTTTAATCCTGATTAATTTAACCCAATAATGACAATAACTTTACCTTAGTACTTTTATTAAATTAACTCAATAATATTCCCTTAAATAATATTAATTTTAATGTTTTCTGAAATTAATTTTAAATCAATAAAGCCCAATTAACTGGCATGCATGGCCCATGCATGCACGTAAGAGACAAGGGGTGCCTCATAAGTCATAATAAAAGGTTTCCTTCATATGTTCTTTAGGAAAGAAAAGTATAAGAAAAGTAAATAGTGCACATGTATCAATGTGTTTACTAATATAATCCAATTTGGTCATTTTTTTTTATCAAATTAATCAATTTAAGGCTTAAGATTGACTGCATAAAGTAGTACCAAATTGGTCCTTTTAAAATTAAGATTGTCTACCCTAATTGGAGGTTCATGCATATAACTACGTCATAAGAACGATACTAGCATGAATTACATAAATGTATCAAAATCACAAAAATTAAGAACAAGTTGTTTACAACCTCAATCATTAATCACATAAATAAACACTAATTTCCAGTTTGTGGAGATTCATAAGTTTGAAAAGATCAAGTCATAAAATTAGGGAGGCTGTTTTTGAATTAAAAAAGACACACACACACACACACACTGCACACACACACGACTTGTTAATTTTCCTCCAATATGAAGCTAGAATACTGCAACAATAAAGCATATCATTTAGCCCAATGGAAAGTATACAATCTCAAAGCAACATCATTTGTACAACTTGATTTTTCCAAGTCAATTCTCATTATCTATAAATGCCTCATGAACAACAAGCACATCTTGCACCACAAGAAATAGAAAGAATTCCTAACAATAACCCTAAAACTCTATATATGACCATCTCCAAGCTTGCAATCTGTTTAGCATGCATTGATCATGGCACTAGCCATGGCAGGCCATGCAGTGGCACAAAACTCACTGGATATATATATGTGGCTATTATGTGCCCGGATATTTTACATCAAAATATAGAGAAATATCGACACTAGTAAAATTCAAAGGGGTTTTTACAAATTGCTTTTTAATATAATGTTTTTAAATGTATATACCAATCAGTAAAATCCAAGGAAGCCACACTAAAAAAAAAATAAGAAAGCTAATATATATCCATATATATATATATAGATATTCTAAATATTTTTAAAAATACAAACTCTCCTTAATTTTCTTTAGAGTTTTTGCTAAACTAAAAATATCTGAGCCAATTTGATGGCTATATATTATTCGGACCCTAGAGTTACTATGGGCCTATGAAGAAAATAATCTGGTTAACCCTAAAGAAAATAAATAATAAAACTACATTAATAACATTTCCAAACTTCTATAAAAAAAACAACTCTATTTTATTCTTACCAATTAAATACCTTTATGAAAAAAAAAAAGTTAATTTTCATTGTGCCCCTAATCCTTGTCCTTAGAAACCGACTAGTCTTTTGCAATTTCTACCCAATGTACCAAAGTACTCTAGTTGTCTAACTGTTCAACCGTTATTGTTAGGGCATTTGTGCTATTATCCAACCACATTTGTCTCTTAGAAAATCAATAAATCTTTCTCATACTTTCACATGCCTCAAAAGTCTTTTACTAAAACGTCATGTTTTTAATAAGCATTCAGGCAGAACCATTTGTTTAATCCATACAAGTGTACTTTAACTATAAACTACATGTACATATGTATGTTAAATTTGTGATCAAAGCTTCTTTGCAGTTGACTTAATAATAAAACTGTATTCATGTGTTCTTGATCATTTTACAGGGTATATACATGAAGGATAGAAAATATTATGCAAGTCTTTAGGGCAACAAGAATGCACCAGTGGAACAATGCTATTGAGAATTAATTAAGTACTTGTTCTTAACCAAATATATGGTTTACATATGCAGGGTACCACATGTCTAAAGTCTTGATATCATAATATGACATAATTAAGAATTATAAAAAGGCTTAATATGTTCCGTGCTTGCACATCATAAAAATGAGAAGTTAAATATATACTTTAATCCTAATTAATTCGACCCACTAGTACAATAACTTTACATTACTACTTTTATTAAATTAACTCAATAACATTCCCTCAAATAATATTAGTTTTAATGTTTTTTAAATTTAATTTTAAATCAATAAAGTCTAATTAACTTGCATGCATGGCCCATATATGCACGTACGAGACAAGGGGTGCCTCAGAATAAAATGTTTTCTTTCATGTATATGTTCTTGAGGAAAGAAAAGTATATATTGCACATGTATTAATGTGTTCACTAATATAGTCAAATTAATTTGATCATTTTTATATCAAATTAATTAATCCATGCAAGTCTTTAGATTGGCTGGATAAAGAAGTACCAAATTGGACTTTTAGAACTAAGATTGTCTACCCTAATTAGAGGTTCATGCATATTACTACATCACAAGAATGACACAAGCATGAAAACTGTATTAAAATCACATAAAGGACAAGTTGTTCACAACCTCCATCATTAATCACCATAAATAAACACTAGTTTTCAATTTGTGTTTATTCATAACTTGGAAATTGGGGGAGGCTGCTTTGAATAAAATAAACATTCAACTTGTTAATTTTCCTCCAATATTAAGCTAGAAAACTTCAACAATAATAAAACATATCATTTAGCCCAATGGAAAGTAATATAATATCAAAGCAACATCATTTTTACAACTTGATTTTTCCAAGTCAAAGTCTCATTATCTATAAATGCATCATGAACAATAAGCGGATATTGCCCCACAAGAGCTTGATAGAAAGAAACCCTAACTATAACCCTAAAACTCCATGGCCATCTCCAACTCCAAGCTTGCAATCTGCTTAGCATGCATCATGGCACTAGCCATGGCAGGCCATACAGTGGCTCAAAGCTCACCAGATGACTACGTTAATGCCCACAACTCAGCTCGTAGCGAAGTCGGTGTCGGTCCGGTGACATGGAACGATACCGTGGCCGCCTATGCACAGAACTACGCCAACCAAAGAGCCAATGACTGTCAGCTCATC
Organism: Dioscorea cayenensis subsp. rotundata; assembly: GCF_009730915.1. NCBI lineage: Eukaryota > Viridiplantae > Streptophyta > Magnoliopsida > Dioscoreales > Dioscoreaceae > Dioscorea > Dioscorea cayenensis. Next base: position 21,598,668 of record NC_052478.1, read on the forward strand.
CATTCAAATGGACCTTATGGTGAGAACCTCTTTTGGGGTTCTGGGGCTGATTACAGTGGAGTTGATGCAGTGAATGCATGGGTCTCTGAAAAGCAAGACTATGATTATAATAGCAACACTTGTGCTGAAGGAAAGGTGTGTGGGCATTACACTCAGGTGGTATGGAGTAACTCAATAAACATTGGTTGTGCTCTTGTGGTGTGTAACAATAATGCTGGCATCTTCATCATCTGCAGCTATTTCCCTGCTGGGAATATAGACGGAGAGCGCCCTTACTAAGACCTTATATATATATATATATATTTATATATATAAGATGTCCTATATTTGTCTCTGTGTCTGTGTTTGTGGTATTACATATGGATGTCAAGAATGATAAGCCTGGTTTAATTTGTAACGAAAGATGGACTTAATAAAGGGCATTGTCTCCTGAAATAAATATTGAATTTTTGAATAAGGTGGATAAATCACGATTTATTAAAAGAAAGAAGCGTAAAGTCTAGTCTGAGAAAAGCAGGATGAGGAGATATTGTGTATGCCTTTGGAGAATTATTATAATAATTAAAAATTATTATAACAACATTGAGGTTCAATTCTCTTTTTTTTTTTTTTTTTTTCCAAAAACATGCTTAAAAATATTTTTATGTATGTAAAATTGCCCTTTCATCTCTTTTAATATTTTTTTTACTAAAAGATTGATCAAGAACCTATATATATATATATATATATATATATATATATATATATATACCTAAGATGTCCTATGTGTGTGTCAATATATATATATATATATATATGTGTGTGTGTGTGTCTGTGTGTACATGTTTGTGTCTGCGTTTGTGGTATATGATGGATGTTAAGAATAATAAGGCGCCGTTAAATTTGTATCAGAAGATGGACTTAATTAATTAAGGCCTTTGCCTCGTGAAATAAATGATTTTATGCATATGCCTTCTCTTTAGTAGAATTATACTTTAGTTTTGTAATATAGGAGAAAATAATTAATTTCCTGATAGTGTTTGGTAAATGACCTCCACGCCTCTTTGAACAGAATTAATACCCCAGAAAGCGCCCTTCCCAACTTTTTTTTCCCAAAAAAATGGCCAAAACTTTTATTTATATATATATATATATATGTATTATTGAAAAATAGATTATAGATGAAAGGGAAAAACAAAAACAATCACACAAACACAAACACAGAGATTTAACAAGGTTCGGCAAAATATGTCTACATCCTCGGAAGTGGAGAGGTGGTAATTTTTTTATTAGAATAATTAGGATTATATATTATATATATATAAATTTTATTCGGTACAATTTTATCAAAATATCTTTGTATCATACCGCGGGCCATTGCCCGCTCCAACATCTTATATGCCATATACAACATTTGTATATATATATATATATGTTTATCAAAACATCTGTTTTTATTTTTTATTTTTTCCATATTTTTTTTATTTTCGATATGATTACCCAAGCTTGCCTTATCTGAGCTAGTAATTGCTCATGAGCTCTTCAGTGCTCTGGCTTAGAGAGAGTTAGCGAGAGTGAGCTTTTTGGCGGGTGAGGAAAGATGGAACGTGAACCAGAGTAAGGATGAAATAAAAATTATATGATGCTAAAAATAAAAATAAAAAGAAACTTATTTTAAATAAAACCATTGATAGAGTAAATGCAAGGGAGCTTTGTCCAATGACCTCATGGCCCTTCCTAAACAACTTATTATAAGGTTTTATTTAGAAAAAAACAAAACAAAATAATAAAAGAGATGTTCCTTCACAAGATATTGGGATTTTTTTTTTCAATATAAAATATAATTATATCGATGATGTAGCTTTTTCTACGTGGCTAGCTTAATGAGCAAGTGCACAAATCGTATCAAGTAATAAAGTGTGCTTAGAAGCAAGATGCCGATCCCATGAGAAGTGAAATTGCTAGTACTAACTCCTTTTTTATTATTTAACCTATAGTTAATGAGATTTTGCTACATCTAAATTAAGCAAAATTAAAACTAAAACTAAGTGATCAAGTGCTAAGAGGAAAGGGTAATCAATTAATACTGGAGAAAATACTCCAACAGATAGGCCTAGTATTTCCATTGCGATCAAACTCTAAATGGGATGAAAGTTAGATTGTTCGGACATCCATGGAGATTAATATTCCTAGTTTATGCTAACACTTCTTTTAAGGATATTAGCACATACTCATACAAAGTCCAATTAAAATATTTTTTTGAATCGGACCTTTGTATGATTGCATTACGTTCTACAAATCTCTCTATTAGGATTAAAGGCATCACACTCCCAAACCCTAATCTAGAAAAGTTGTGACATCAAACATCTCATGCACAAGGATCTCTCAATCTCACACACAACTCAAACATGAATATTCAAAGCCCCTACTATAATTATGATTCAAGCGTAAAAGCACATGTAGATGAATCACAAATGAATCTATAAAATTGATATGAAAGTATCATATTACAATTTCATCTTAGGGTTCTCGGATAGGTGCCCACGCTGGATACCCAAGGAGTCTAGTTCCTCATGCTAGAAATGTTCTCAATGACAACCAAGATTTGAATTCAAAGCTCGATTGAAGGAAACCAATCCAAGGAGACACGTCCTTGCTTTGCAATCGAGCCCAAGTGATGTTGATGAAGCCACTTGAGATCTTTCCTAGTAGCTCCCTTAAACCCTACATGCACGGCCTCCCTTGAGAAGTTGGCATGTCGCAAAAGATTGAGTAAAGTCTGAAAGTCCCCAATAGAATCGAGACTCACTTTTTTATTCTTGGCTGAACATGGGTGGAGCATGTGTGTGTTTAGGCCGTGTACTTAAACACCAAGACGCTCGAAATTCTCAACAAAAAATGGTGAAATATTGATTTCTTGTGATTTACATAACCTCTTGATGATCTACACAACCGTGTTGCGCCCATATAATTCCAATAAAATACGCTACAATAGTTTTGTTATAGTATTTTGATACCAATGCTAGCTTCTGCAATAGTGATTCCGCTATAGTACATGATCGAGTGTGGCCTTGTAGATTACATGAGCTTCAATAAGTGATCTAACTCGCCTCTAGAATGCTCTCAAATTTTACTCCAGATGCATGAATTCTAACTTAGACAATAAAAGTAAATTAAGTATCATACTGGGGACTAATATCACCTCTAAAATGCAAGTTCATGGACTTGCCAATATCAAGTAGTAAAGTGTGCTTTATAGCAGCGTTATTGATCCACGATAAACTAGGAATTACTATCAGGACTCTTTAATTAGCCTAAACTAGGAATTTATAATCATATTTTATTTGAAAATTTTAACAATATTTTTTTAAAATTTGTATTACTTTTAGAAATTTTAAAAATAATTTTAATAATTTGCCATTATTCTTTTAAGACACATTAAAAATTATGGGGAGAGAAGCTGATGTTCATTTTCAATTGTACTAAATTTGTCCAATCAAAATAATAGAGGATCAAATTAGAAATTTTTATTATAAAAGGACTAAAAAAGTAGAGTGGATATAATAGAAGGACCATCTCGGGAATTTTATTATTAATTAATTATGATGGAAAACTTTTAAATAATAATACATTGATATAGTAAAAGAAATTACGCTTTACTACACTTTTAAGAGCAAATTAGTATATATATATATATATAAAAGACAGAAAAACAATAAAAGTGTTATAGTTAATTTTGTTTAATATTAAAAGTAATAAAAAATTGGTAAAAAAAAATACAACAAATATGTAAGATGTCTAGCCCTTGTTTGAAGCTCTAGAACATATGTGTGTAACTAAAAAATGAGTTGTGCAGGGATTACTGTAGCAGGTATGTGGGGGTCATGTGGGTCATATGCAGCCCGCATGAGGTTTCCTAAAAGCGTACTGTAGTAGTTACTGTAGCACAAGCAAAAAACACTCAAGTTTTGGAAAAAGTCATGCTGGCGGCATATGGCCCTTATAGAACCCGTATGGGTACTGTAGCATCATGAAAGACTTAACTCTTCATTCTCCTTAATCTACAGTACATTCGGGGAGTTTAGAGAGAGGAAAAAAAGGAGGAGAGGGTTGCGGGCTAGATCTTCAAGATCTATCAAAGGGGAAGGCTTGAAGACGTTCTAAAACTTCGGATCTGAGCTTGAGAGCTCTAAGAAGAAGAAGAGAAGGTACATTTGTGCTCTTCTTCTTCACTCTTGTAAACCTGAGATAGGGGCTTGCAAGAAGGTGGGAAGTTGGCTAAGGCAAGTTGGTTTTTTTCTTGTTGTGTGTTCTTCGTTGCTCAAGGAACGCATATTGTTGATTGTATAAATCAATTTGCTAGATTAAACTTGTTTGTAGCTTAAGGGAGAAGAAAAAAACACTGTAGCTCTTGTGGTCTACAAGGATTCTTCATCCTGAAAATTTGTACATTGATGTTTGAATAAAATTGTGGTGATTTGATTGTCGTTGATCCTTAAGAGGTGAATAGTATTGACTACCGGGAATTGTCTGCAGTATGTTTGAGACCTCGGCTCCCCAACAAAATATTCATATAACTTTTTTTTTCGTTGAGGGTTTATGATGCAGCGGTATACTCGAACTGTTGATTTCGCGCACGAATACCCAGTACAAGTCTTCAAAACCTGTTGATCAAAGATAGTCAGGAATTGGAAAATAGAGTAAATTTTATTACTCAAGAGAATAACTATTACAAAACTGATCTTACTCTCGCCCTATAGGTTTACATTAAATAGTAAAAAAATCAAAGATATGAAAATAATCCTAAAACGGAGATAATTCGAAAATATACCAAAAATGGTAAATTTTGAAATACCGACAAGAAATAAAAGAGTTAACAAAATAAATGCTTACGCCATAAACGGCTTACAAATCAGAGATTTCTAGCCAAATTAATAGCGAAATCAATTATTACTAAAAAATAGCAAAATCAGGGTTTTCGAGGCCTAAACGATGGAATTTGGCCGAAATCATGCATGACTCACGAGTTTGCGCCTTGTGACTTGTGTTCGTTGGCCCGTTTCCCATCAGACTAGGCCCAAGAAACCCAAAAAACTCCACCGCCGGTGAATTACTAAAATATCCCTTCAGTCACTTCGAGTCCCACTTCCGCATGAACACGCATGCCATCTCCTCAATACGGCCCGCATCAGTTTAACATAATGATATATAACCATATTTGATCAGAATTTTTTACTTTCAATTAATTTATAAGCTTCATATGTATAGATTTAATATTAATTAATACTGAATCAATAAAGTCTATTATTTAACATGCGTGCATGGGGCCACGCACGAAATGACAATGGGTGAAGGACTTCTTTCATAGGTTCTCAGGAAGGAAAAGTATATAGTGCACATGTGTTAATGTCTTCACTAATATATCCAATTTGATCATTTTTTTTTCAAATTAATCAATTCAAGGCTCCAGATTGACTTGATAAAGAAGTACCAAATTGGTCTTTTTAAAATTAAGATTGTCTACTCTAATTGGAGGTTCATGCATGTAACTACGTCATAAGAATGACACTCTTCTGAACATTGTACGAAAATAACAAAAATTAAGAACAAGTTGTTTACAACCTGCATAATTAATCACCATAAACGAACATAATTTTCCAATTTGTGGAGCTTCATTACTTTGAAAAGAACAAGTCATAAAATGGAGGGAGGCTGCTTTGATTAAAAAAACACAACCTGTTAATTTTCCTCCAATATTAAGCTAAAAAACTTCAACAATAAAACATATCTTTTAGCCCAATTGAAAGTATTATAATATCAAAGCAACATCATTTTTACAACTTGATTTTTCTAAGTCAAAGTCTCATTATCTATAAATACATCATGAACAATAAGCGGATATTGCACCACAAGAGCTTGATAGAAAGAAACCCTAACAATAACGTCCCTAAAACTCCATGGCCATCTCCAAGCTTGCAATTTGCTTAGCATGCATCATGGCACTAGCCATGGCAGGCCATGCAGCGGCTCAAAACTCACCGGACGACTATGTTAATGCCCACAACTCAGCTCGTAGCCAAGTCGGTGTCGGTCCAGTGACATGGGACGATACCGTGACGGCCTATGCAGAGAACTACGCCAACCAAAGAGCCAATGACTGTCAGCTCATCCATTCAAATGGACCTTATGGTGAGAATCTCTTTTGGGGTTCTGGGGCTGATTACAATGCAGTTGATGCAGTGAATTTATGGGTCTCTGAAGGCCAAGACTATGATTATAATAGTAACACTTGTGCTGAAGGGAAGGTCTGTGGGCATTACACTCAGGTGGTGTGGAGTAACTCAACAAACATTGGTTGTGCTTGTGTGGTGTGCAACAATAACGGTGGCATCTTCATCACCTGCAACTATAACCCTGCTGGTAATATCATTGGAGAGCGCCCTTACTAAGACCTTATATTTATATATATATATATATATAAGATGTCTCCTATATATATATATATATATTTGTATCAGTGTCTGTGTCTGTGTTTGTGTATGTGGTATTATGGATGTTAAGAATAAGATGCCCCTGGTTTAATTTGTAACGGAAGATGGACTTAATTAAGGGCATTGTCTCGTGAAATAAATGAATATTTTGTGTATGCCTTTGGAGCTAGAATTATTATAATAATTACGGTTATTATAACAACCTTGAGTTCTCCTTTTTTTTCTCTTTTTTTTTTAACATGAAAAAAATATTTTTATGTTTGCAAATTTTCCCTTTCATCTCCTTTAATATTTTTTTTTACTGAGAGATTGATCAAGACCCTATATATATAAGATATCCTATGTGTGTGTATATTTATATGTCTATGTCTTTGTTTGTGGTATATCACTACAACAAATTTTTCAATTATTGACATATGTGATAATGTCATAAAATAATATATTTTTGTCACTAAAATTTTTTTGTGACGCTTTGTTGCCGTCACCACATTTTGTCGCCTTTGCTCCGTCGCTAAAGGGTTAATGTGACGATTACATGTTCGTCACATAATGATACCTTTTATGTGACGAAATTATCATATTTTACCTATTTCATAATCATTAATGACATGCATTTTTATCACTAAATGTTGTGTTAAACTGTCATAAAATGTTATGAATTGTCACTAAATTAAGGTAAAGTTTTATCATTTGTGACATTCCATTGATTTTCAAATAATAAATAATAAAAATATTTGTCACCATTTCAAATAGAATAGCGTCATAAAAAGTGGTTAACATCACTATATATTGTTAAAAAATTATAATATTTAGTGACAAAACTCTATTTTCGTGATGATGAAAATGCGTCACTAATAAAAATATGCCATAAATTAATTTTTTTGTAATATCACAATTAATTAAATATTATATAGTTTGTAATATTTTTATAATGTCACAATCAATCATGTTTTTATGATGTATTTGTAATTTGTGATATATTTTAGTGAATATTTTTAATAAATTATATAAATTATCAAAAATTTAATTTTTGATAATATATCATAAATAAAATTAAATCAATATTATTGCAAAAAGAAAAATAACACAATTATCATAATTTATAGTTAACCTTATGGATTAACAAATTTCAATTTTGTAAAATTTCAATAACATTAAAAACTTATATATCAAAATAGATAACTATTCTTCATGCAACTCTTGTGGCGTTCGTGTTTATGGTGTTTTGTTGATGTAGAGCTTGCCTCATTAAAACCTGAAATAAATATTTTTAAAATAATAAATATTAATTTATAAGAAGAGTAAATTAACAAATGTAAAGTTCAAAATATAATTATATATACATATACATATATACTAATATGCATCCAAAAAATTAATAAAAAGCACAATAGATAGTCATAACAAAAATTAATTGATTAATGACAAACTTTAACAATTCAAAGTGCTAATCAAACAACTATAGAAATTATAACAATAATTCCATTATAAAATAATGATAATTAAAAAATACATAAATTAATCAAAAAACACAAGAATCAATATTGTTAGCAACCCTTTGGAAAGAAAACTTTAATCTAATGATTGTAGCCGATGTCAATCTCTTTCCCATTCAAATATTCCCTTCTCCAACGGAACCATTATCACTACAAAACCCATAAAATTAGAAGCGAATCAAGCAATTATAAAAAATTTATGAACTAATTGCATTGGAACACTAATGCAAATACTAAAAAGATTCATGAGATCTTTGATGAAGTAGGAACTTACACAAGCATTATAAAAAAAAATCAAGAACTTAAAAAAAAGTGGAAGTGTGCCTTAAGATGGAGGCAACAATAAAATAAAAAATAGACGGTAGTATAGACATTGAGAAAGAGAAATATAATGTACCTTAGTAATGATGAGAGAGAAAGAAAGTTTGAGAAAGAATAGAAATTGAGATAGAGATTTATATAGAATTTTGTTTTTAAATATAGACTTTTTAAAAATTAAAATTATTCAGAAATTTTTATAGGATATATCTTTTTATTGAATGAAAATCTATTCAAAGTCTATATTAAAACTAACATATTTTTATATTTTTTAATTAAATTCGCAATAATTTTTTTAAAAAAATTATTAACAAATTTAAACTAAATTTAGATAAATTAAAATTATTTAAAACTTTTTATAGGATATATCTTTTTATTGAATGAAAATCTTTTCAAATTCTATATAAAAACTAACATATTTTTATATGTTTTTAATTAAATTCGCAATAATTTTTTTTAAAAATTATTAACAAATTTAAACCAATGAAACTTGAATTTTAAATTATTGTTTAAATATATTTCATAATAATTTAAAAAGCTTATAACAAATTTAAATCAATGAAATTTGAATTTTTAAATTAATACTCGTAGTTATAAAAAAACTTCTTTAATATCTATATAAAAATTACTTCAATAATATAAAAGGTCTTTTTATAATTTAGTCCTTATTAATAAAATAAATTATAATATATGTGAAGGTGTTAATATAAAATATCTCTAATAAAAATCTTTAAATATAAAAAATTCAAAAAGAGATAAATAGAGTTATTTGAATAAAAATAATTTAAACTAAATCAATATGAAATTAAACGAATATGGGGATGCTACAACCCCTATCTTCACAATTTTTGAAAATAAACAATGTAGAAATTGATAAATATAGTTTTTAAAAAAATTATATTTTTTTAGGAAAAAAATATTTGCAAAATATCCCTTGCCCGTAGGTATTAAATTGGTTTATATAACATGAAAAATTTATATTCTTTTTGCAAAAAAATATATTGTTTTGCTTTCTCAAGTTTTTTTACTTGCAAAAGCTATTTATATTGTATAAAAATATATGATTTTAGAAAAATATTTGGAAAAGTCTTTTATTTGCTTTTATATTCGAAAAATTGGTAAGCATGATATTGAAAAATTATATTTTTATAAAAAAATATTTATAAAAATTGTTGTTTGGTTTATTAACGTTTTTGCGTGACCCACCTAAAAATTATTGTTATGTCCCTTACTCATATCTATGTCAATTTATATAAATAATTTTTGTTATATTTTTCTCCTAAATTAATTGTAAAGCATATAAGAATGTTTACATCATTTAGCATTTTATCTTTCAATGGTATTTAGCATTTGACTACTGAAAAAAATATTAGTGAGAGATAATTAGTGTCATTAAATTTAGTAACAAATAGTGACATTATTCAATATCATCAAGTAATGCGATATTTATTTGTAATAATATTATAATATCATTATTACTTATATTTTTGGTGACAAACCTATGTGTCACAAAAAATAAATTAAGGTACATATTCAAATTGTCGTTGATAATATATGTTAATATTAGTAACATTATTTAAATTTAGTTTAAAAAAACAACAAATTTTTAAAATTTATCATGAAAAAAATATTATATTAATGACGTACTATATTTGTCACTTAATATTTAAACCAGTCACTAAATGTACAAGTGCATTTGAGCTAATCCTTTTTGTGACAATATCATGTGACAATTTAAAAGTATTGTCACATAAAATTATCAAACAAGTAAAATGAGTGACTAAATAATGATTTCGTCACATTATATATTTTTTTGTGACAAAAAACCAATATGTCAAAATTAAAATTGTCACTAATCATCAATTTTGTTGTAGTGTATATATGTGATTGATATTAACAATAATAAGACCTGGTTTGTTTTGTATCAAAAGATGGGACTTAATTAAGGCCTTTGCCTCGTGAAATAAATGATTTTGTGCATGACTTCTCTTCAGCGTGAAATTATATAGGAGAAAATAACAAAAGATGACATTTGATATCCGTTGATATTGAGTCAACTTTGTGACATAAAGTCATGCTAATGTAACACAAGTCTATAACAATATACTTGTCGGGAGATGTCACTCCTCCGAGGTCTCTGGGTTGACACAGGCGGTGAGGGTGGCGACGGTGAAGAAGAGCGAGGTGGTGGTAGATTAGGTGAAGGCACGGGGAATGGACTAGGTAACATGGTCGAGGATCCAGCGGCTTCCAAGGAGGCGGCTCACGTACCTCGGAGATTTTATACGCTCAAGCAGTGTCCTCGTCCTCCTCGGGAGATCGTCGTCAGAGGATGTCGACGGCTAGCAAAAAGCTTGGATGGGTCGTGGTCCAAAGATGGTGGGGACTAAAGCGCCCTCGATCTCCGAGAAGCCCGACTTGCAGGTGCTGTTTGAGGACCTCCGTGAAAGATGGTTGGGCATCTCGCGGCTCGTTGCCCGGTTGAGATGCGTTGTAGCCCGCGTCGAAATAGGCTCCATGTCCGTTCCAAAGCGGGCGGGTCTTGGTCGAGGAAGCGGGGAGGTGCACAGGGAGTCAGTTTCTTCTGATCCGGAGGGTGGACAAAAGTTCCAAGTTGGGGTGGAGAATCAGGCATTGGGGAGGAAGCTGGCACCGCAGCGGGTTGCTATGTCGATCCCGCTTTCGCCGGAGGTCTCTGACATTCGAGAGGAACTTGCGAAGTTGGCTATCCTCACTCATGTGGATGGGTGTGTCAATGAATCTAGTATACTGGAGGTTGCACCAGCCATCATCAACCATGCTCTTTCGGGACCAATTACACCACTTAATGACCGTATATTCCTGGTGCCTTTGAAGAACAGAGAGTAAGTCAAGGACGTCTGCAAGCTGGGTCAGTTCAAAGCGGCTACCAAGGATGGCCCATACACGCTCAAGCTCTCCCCATGGTCTGCGGAGATTGGGGCAGAGGGTCGTGCCTCCGGAGAAGGACAGTGGATGCATATTTGGAACCTACCGCTTCACGGTTGGTGCTGGAGCATCATTGCGGAGATGCTGAGCTCTATGGGGGAGCTGGTGGCACTCTCGCAAGCGATGATTCCTCATAAACGGTTTATCTCGGCGCTTGTGCGACGTCGTGCTGGAGTCTCTGTGCCGATGGAGATCGAACTAAGCCTAGGTATGAGGAAGTACATGGTTTTGATAACAGGGGAGCGCGAAATCCTCTCGAAGCTTCACAACGGCCTGGGTCGATATGTGCTTGCGAAGGATGGGTCGGAGGTGGAGATCTGTGCGTCTCCTGAACGCAGATTCACTCACGAGATTCCGTTGGTGGAGAAAGAAAAGGCCCAGAAGCCGGTGCCCTCGCTTGCGGTTGAGCCCTGCTCCCGCGTTAGAGATTTGAACGTGTGTCCTAATCGGCGGTCGGAGGGTGATCTTGATGCTGTTGTGAATGGGAGTCGTTCGATTCCTCAGCTACCAGTGGTCGAGCCTTGCTCCCACGTTGGAGGCGAGATGACCGTATCTCACCGTCCGGGCTTTGGCCGGTGGACCGACAGATTTCCAGATGCCCAGGTCCGGACTGGTGGTCTGAGATTGGCTCAGTCACCCGGGCGTGAACCGTCTGGGAGGTCTGTCGTACCGAAGGTGCAGAGCTCGAAGCATGGACGTGTCGAACATTGGAGGGCACGACCTCTGCGCAAGCTTGCTTCTTCTGCTGGGACAGGTGGCGAACAGGGATTGCAGCTGGGGATAGCGTCCGAGGTTTCAGATTCTAAGGCTTCTTTGAGCGAGATTCCCGCCAGCGGTTCGGATCTTGCGTAAAGTGGTGGGCATGCACACGTCCGAAATCGCCCCACGTGTTGATAAACCCTTGGCAGGCTCTATGGATTGGGACGTGGTGTTGGATCTTAATCTAGGCCAGGAGAAAGAGCCTTCTTGTTTGGACTCATTCGCGGGGGACCCTATCTTGATTTGTGAAGTGGGCCAAGAGGTGGGCCCGAAGGTGTGTGCTGTTTCTGCACCTTCTATCGCAAGCACTTTGGTCTCTGCGCCTGGTTCGAGAGATGTGGTTAGCCCACGTTCAAACAGGAATGGTGGACCAACAATTGGACCATCGCTTGGGTCTGAGATTGGGTTGACAAAGGTTTTAAAAAGTATTGTAGAGTTGGAGGGGTCTGGTCCGGTTGTTGAGCCTTCTGATGAGAGAAACCATGATCTTTCAGGATTGGATTTCAGGAATGAGACTGCACCCCCCGCCATGCTGTCCCCCTCGGGGTTTCAATGGCACTATTTAGCAGGTGTGTGGGCTTTGATCCCGGCTTCTGCTATCCAGGCGACAGGGGTTGAGGGTCCTGGGGTGGAACAGAAGGATGTGGAGGGGGTTGAGGATTCGGAGGGAGTTGAGGATTCGGAGGGAGTTGATACGCATAAGCGACAAATGTTGCTTCACCCGACCCAGGCTCGCTGAGTCCGATGATTACGTGGGCTGAATTCAAAAAGAATCTTGAGAGTCATGTGCGGATCTACCTAGTGGAAAGATTTCTTCGACTTCATATCAACTCAAGGCTACTAGAAGAAGTGATAGACCAAAGAAACCTCCATCGAGGTTTGATGAGGAGATGGAGCCGCTCAAGTCCGCTAAAAAGAAAGCTTCACGGGGAGACGACCTGGAAGGTACTTCGAACAAACCTCTCCTTATTTATGATTGGTCCAATGCGCAAATTACTAAATATTGTGGTGCATGTGGTGTTGATTTTACTGAATCTGCTAATGATTGTATCGAGCATATCCGCTTTCTTGAAAATTCCCGCATTATTAGGGAATTGGCAGAGGCCTCTGCGGAGGTCCGTGATAATTAATTGTTTCATTATGAATATTGTTTCTTGGAATGTTCGGGGTCTAGGTAGACCGAGTAAACGTTTTTTGATCAAAGACTTTTTGAATTTGCACTTTGCGGATGTCTGTTGCTTACAAGAATCGAAGCTTGAGGCGATTTCACCGATAATTTGGCGGGAGATTGGAGGTGGCCGCTTGGACCAGTTTGAGTTTCTTCCTGCGAGGGGTTCGGCGGGAGGCATTATTGTATCGGGGGGAGGCATTATTGTAGGATGGAATAGTGTGCTCTTCACCGGTAAACTTGAAAGGATGAACACTTTTAGTTTAACGATAGAATTCGTCTCCAAAAAGGACAATTTTATTTGGCGTTGCACTACTGTTTATGGTCCAAATGCGCGTTCTCTTAAAGTTGCATTCTGGGAAGAGTTAAGGGAGTGTGCTAGTGCGACGAATGTGCCCTGGATTGTCTGCGGGGACTTCAATGCAATTTTTTCGCTAGAGGATAAATCCTCTGGTGCCCCAAATTTAGAGGATGTCAGGCAAGCAAATGCCTTAATGTTTGATCTTAGTTTGCTCGAGCCCCGGCAATCAGCCGCAAGTTTACTTGGACTAACGGGCAGGTAGATCCAATCTGGGTTAAACTGGATCGTTTCTTGGTCAGCTTTGCTTGGGTTGATAAATTCCCTAAGATCATCCAAAAGGGGCTCCCTAGAGTGGGATCTGATCATGTGCCTTTACGACTTGAAGTTGGTACCTTCTGCTCGGTACCAAGACCTTTCCGATTTGAACTGGCATGGAACACGGTTGATGGTTTCCGAGATCTTGTCTCTTGCTGGTGGTTGGATCTAACCCTTAGTGGTTGTGGTGCTTTTATTTTCGCCAAAAAAATGGCTTACCTCAGGAATCAACTGCGATAGTGGGCCAAATATTCGTTTGGCTCGATCAAACTAAGAAAGTTGGCCTTACTAAATGATATCGAGGGGCTTGATATTATTAAGGAGTCTCGTGGCCTCTCGGAGTTAGAAACTAAAGAGGAACTGAGCCTCTTGGATAGACTGGCAGAAACCCGTAAACAATAAGAGATTTATTGGAGACAAAGATCAAGATTGCAGTGGCTCAAGGAGGGTGATGAGAATACTAAATTCTTTCATACCGTGGCAAATGGGTGAAAAAATAGAAATTTCATTCCCATCCTTCAACATGAGGGAGCCTCTTGGTCGTCTTCGAAGGATATTGGTAGGATTTTCGCCATGCGTTTTCATCAGCAATTTGGCTCAAAACGATCCTCAAGATTTAAGACTAATCTCCTAAAGCTATTTGAGCATAAAAGACATATTGATCTCTTGCACCTGGAACAACCGTTCCGTTTAGAGGAAATCAAGGAGGCAGTTTTTAACTTAGGTGGAGATAAAGCCCCGGGTCCTGATGGTTTTCCCATGCAATTTTTTAAAACCTTTTGGTAAACAATTAAGTTAGACCTGTTTAAATTGTGTAAGGATTTTTATTTTGGCAGGGCCAACCTAGAGCGGATCAACTGGGCTAATATTGCCCTCATTCCCAAGGTTGATTCCCCTGCGTCCCCGGGGGACTATCGACCCATCAGCCTTATTGATTCCTCTCTAAAAATTATTTCAAAACTGTTGGCGAACCGTCTGAGGAAGGTCTTGAATGATCTTGTTGACTCCGACCAGTCTGCATTCCTTAAAGGGAGATGCATCCTTGATAACATTGCCACTGCTGAGGAACTGCTTTTTAGTATGCATAAGCGGAGGTTACCGGGTCATTTACTGAAAGTGGACTTTGCGAAAGCCTTTGATCTAGTTGATTGGGACTTCTTTTGGGATCTGCTGGTGGCGAGAGGTTTTGGTGGCAAATGGATCGGTTGGATCCAGACGATTCTGTTCTCTTCTAAGGCTAACATTTTAGTGAATGGGTCTCCCAATGGTTACATTCGATATCAGCGTGGTTTGCGTCAAGGGGACCCACACTCTCCTTTGCTTTTCGTCTTAGTTACTGATGTACTAAGTACTATGTTTGATCATGCTCTGAGATCCAAAATTTTAGTTCGTGTTCCTTTAGGCTAATACGGGAGTAAGTGCAACTTGCACTATGCGGATGATCTTCTGGTGTTCACCACGGGAGGTATTGAGGATCTTAGGATTGTTAAATTGATTTTGCTCCTGTTTGAAGTCATGTCAGGACTTGCAACGAACTTTGACAAGACTTGTCTCTTTTCGAGTGTGATGGGCATTACTCCTGAGGACCGGGCTGCTAAAACACTCAATTGCAGTATGGGTTTACTGCCTGTCAACTATCTGGGAATACCTATTTCCGGGAGAAGACCCAGGCGACAGGATTGGGAAGGCTTAATTTTAAAAGTTAGAAGGCGGCTTTCATCCTGGAAAGTTCAGCACCTGTCGCTTGGTGGTCGTCTCATCTTGGTTAACTCGGTCCTCTCTGCCCTTCCCACCTGCTATTGGATGTCCATTTTCAGACTACCGGTTTGGGTCATCAAGAAAATTGACCAGATCAGGAGAGACTTCCTTTGGTCGGGCTCGGACATGGACAACCCTGGATGTCGGTTGGTATGTTGGAAAAATCTCTGTCGTTCCAGGGAACAAGGTGGCTAGGGTATATTGGACCTACACTTTTTCAATATGGCCCTCCTTGGTAAATGGTGGTAGAAGTTTGTCACTGATTCCAATTGGTGTGGTGCGCGCGTCATCAAGTTTAATTATGGTTTGTCGCGTTGGAACTTGTACCCTAACCTTTCGGGTCGAATTTCCTACTTTTGAAAAGGGGCATCTTGCTGCTTGCCAGCTCTTAGAGGACGCATTTTGTTTGGTAATATCTCGGGCGAGGGGGTAGGGAGAGTGAATGAGGGAGCATCGGAGGATGCGAGTCAGTGGATGCTTAATGGAAATGGTTTATTTTCGGTGAAATCTCTCTATAATTTTCTCAACGACGGTGGCCTGCAGTGTCCGATTGCGAAGTTCTTCTGGCGTAAATTCTGTTCTAGGAAAATCAACTTGTTTAATTGGTTGGTTTGGAAGAATCGAGTTTTGACTCATGAGAACTTGGCAATTAGAAAATGCAATAAACTCCCAACTGCGACGTGCGTGCTGTGTCATTCTACCACGGAGACAGTTAATCATCTGTTTCTTCAGTGTCCGTACTCTAAAAGGCTTTGGGATTACTTTTGTAATTTACTTCAGTGGCCTGAGTCGCCTCCCTCTATGGGGATCCTTTGGGATTCATGGAGGGCGTCGATTCATCCTTCGTGTAGGATGCTGGGGGACTTAGTCATATAAAAGCAATTGTGTGGAACGTCTGGCTTGTTAGAAATAATTGTATTTTTAATGCCAACTTCTTGCCTGCTCATGTGCTTATTCTGAAAGTTGATCGCATGCTACTTGTTTAGTTCTCATCTTTTTCAGCTAGTAACCAAGAAAAATTGGCGGACTCCATGACGTCCATTCGTAGAAGCCTTGAATTCCTGGAAACTCGTGTTGCAATTCCTGATGAAGATTCAACACCGGAGGAGAACCCTAGTCTGAGTACGGGCTAGTGGTCTGTTGTGGATTGGAGGATGCCCGGCGGCCTCTCATGGAACTGGACCTTTATTTTGTGTTGGCTTGTTTTGTACCACATCTAGTGGATTGTGCTACTCTGTACTATCTTTTTATTTAATGAATATGGTTTATCCACTTTTTCAAAAAAAAAAAACCTCCTGGTAGTATTTGGCAAACTTAAAAAAAGCCTCCGGTTCTAATTTGAACAATATATTAATTAGGGAAAAGTACAAAAAAAACCCATGTGGTTTCCGAGTTTTGCAAAATAAGGAATGAGGAATTTTTTTTTCGATTCTATGATATGTGGTTTCCCGATTTGCAAAAAAAAGGGAAAAAACCGATTAACTGCAGTTAACTTTTTCCGGTTTTAGCGAGGGGCAAAAATTGTCTATTTATGTAAAAAAAATCACTATGTGGCTTAAAAAAACAAGATTTTTTTCAACATGATTTTTGTTTGATTTTTTTGGAATTTATGTTTTTCTTGTTTAGTGAAATTTTAGAAGAGAAATAAATTTAAAAAATACATTTTTTTTATGTCATATAAGTTGACTTTTAAATAAAATAACGATTTTGCCCTTGTGAGTTAACACCGTTAATTGCTAGATAACGGTTTTTCCCTTTTTTGCAAAACTAGAAAATCACATATCATAGAATCGAAAAAAAAATTCATCATTCCTTATTTTGCAAAACTCAGAAACCACATGGGTTTTTTTTGTACTTTTCCCTATTAATTAATACCCTAGATGGCAGCCTCTCCCTTTTTTTCCTTTTTTTTTTTCCAAAAACATCGCCAAAACATTTTTATATATGTTTGTCCAATTCATTTCTTTTTTTATCTTTTTATTTTTTTATTTACTTATTTTTCCATTTTCTCAGTGATCACCCAATTGTTTGCCTTAATTATGTGAGTTCATTTCTCCCTAATTCTAGAGAAAGTTAGCGAGAGTGAGCTTTCTGGTGAGTGAAAAATTAAGGTGGAACATGAACCAGAGTAAGGGTGCAATAATAATTATACGATGCTAAAAAAAGATTAAAAGAAAACTTATTTTAAATGAAAACATTCATAGAGTAAATGCAAGGGAGCTTTGTCCTAGGACCTCATGGTCCTTCCTGAGTACAATTTATTATAAAGTTTTTTTTAGGAAAAAAAAATAAAATAATAAAAGAGATGTTCCTTCACAAGATTTTGGGGCAAAAATTTTATGCTAACCGCTTTTGGGTCAATTGGCATCGGGTCCCTTGTGTAAGGTATTTATTTCGAGAAGGATCTGGGATTGAACCTCATAGCCTACGTAAGGTGAGGGGCATGTGGGTCGGCGTTGAGCTTTGTGTTAGAGGGCCCATATACTTTAGGCCGATATTTGTTTTAAAATATTTCCACTAAAAATTTAGTACCACATTGCCTAGCTACAAGAACTTCATCCACTTTATATATAGTACTATTTATTATCTTTTAACTTTATTTTAGTGGTTATGCTCTCTTACGCGTAGGCGCAGGGGTGCAAATTTCAGGGTTTGGATCCGGAGGACAGTGCTCTTAAGAAGTTCGATGATGTAGCTTTTTCCTGCGTGGCTAGCATGTGCATTATTTGTATCAACTAATATATAGTGTGCTTAGAACCATGATATTAATCTCACGAGAACTGAAAATTTTCATCATTTGTAACTATGATCCTCCGTGAAAATTATTAATACTAACTACTCTTTTATTATCTAATCTATGATTAGTTTTCATCATTTGTAACTATGATCCTCCGTGAAAATTATTAATGCTAACTACTCTTTTATTATCTAATTTATGATTAATTTGCATCATTTGTAACTATGATCCTCCCTGGAATGCCATGGGACAGCCCTTATTGAAGTGTTGCATGCATGCACTTATGAATATGATATCAAAATGGTTTACAGGGATTTTTATTGTATCATTAATAAATGAATACATTTTAAATAGATATATGACTGTTTGAATGTATTTATTTTGTTTTTATTAGAAAGAAATGGATTTTTGGATGTGCTTTTAAGGAAAATTTTATTTTTATATATATTTTTTTACCAATATACTTAATTTTTATGATTTTTGAGAAGTGTTTTTAAGGTTGAAAAAAGAATCTATTTAAACAAAAAAAAAAGCCAACTGTATTTTTTTCTTACCAAAATACTCTTTATGCAAATAATTAATTTCCAATGTGTCCCTATTTAATCCCCATCCTTAGAACCAACATGTCTTTCTCAATTTCTGCCCAATGTTTAAAAGTATTCTAACTGTTCAACTGTTTATTGTTTGGGCATTTTTGCTACTATCTAACCACATTTCTCTCTTCGGAAATTAATAAGTCTTTGTCATACTTTTACACCTCAAAAGCCCTACTAACAAAATCATATTTTTAATGAACATCCCAACAAATTAAAGTCATTAATTTATCATTAATTCATACAAGTATTTAATTAATACATACATGAGTTGAATTTGTGATCAGCTAGAGCTTCAATTCTTTGCAATTACCTTAATGATAATACAGTATTCAAGTGTTCTTGATTGTTTTATAGGGCATATGAAGGAGAGAAAATATGCAGGTCTTTAGGCAACAAAAATGTATCAGTACTGGAATAACGACGTTGTTGAGAAACAAGTGCTTGTTCTTAACCAAATATATGATTTACATATGCATAATGCATATATATATGGTACTAAGTGTTTAAAGTTTTGATATAATAGTATGACATGAGAATTAAAAAGGTCTTAATTAATATGCACCATGCTTACACATGAAGATCTCATGAGAAGTTAAAAACTGTAATCCTGATTAATTTGACCCACTAGTTAATGAGTAATGACAGTAACTTTATATACCTTAATTGCAACTTTTATTAAATTAACTCAATAAAATTTCCTTAAATAATATTAATTTTAATTTTTTTAAATTAATTTTAAATCAATAAAGTCTAATTAACTTGCATGCATGGCCTGCATGCACGTAAGAGACAAGGGGTGTTTCAGAATAAAGGGTTTCCTTCAAATGTTCTTTAGGAAAGAAAAGTACATATATGCTGCATATGTATTAATGCGTTCACTAATATTAACCAATTTGATCAATTTTTTATCAAATCAATCATTTAGATTGACTTGATAAAGAAGTACCAAATTGTACTTTCAGAATTAAGATTGTCAACTCTAATTAAGTTCGTACATATCACAAGAATGACACAAGCATGAAAACTGTATCAAAAAAAACAAAAAACACAAGTTGTTTGCAACCACCATCATCAATCACCATAAATAAACACTAATTTCCAATTTGTGGAGCATAATTACTTTGAAAAGATAAGTCATAAAAATGAAAGGAGATTAGTTTAAAATTTTAAATTAAAAAAAAAAACCACTTGTCAATTTTCCTCAAATATTAAATTAGAAAACATCAATAATAAAACATATCATTTAGCCCAATTGAAAGTACTATAATCTCAAAGCAAAATTATTTTTACCAATTGATTTTTTAAAGTCAAGTCTCATCATCTATAAACATCTCATGAACAATAAGCACATCTTGCACCACGAGATAGAAAGAAACCCTAACAATAACCCTAAAACTCCATGGCAATATCCAAGCTTGCAATATACTTAGCATGCATCATAGCACTAACCATGGCAGGCCATGCAGTGGCACATAATTCACCGGATCACTATCTTAATCCCCACAACTCAGCTCGCAGCGACGTCGGTGTTGGTCCGGTGACATGGAATGACACCGTGGCCGCCTACGCAGAGGACTACGCCAACCAAAGAGCCAAGGATTGTGAGCTCATCCACTCCAATGGATCTTACGGTGAGAACCTCTTTTGGGGTTCTGGGACTAATCACAGTGAAGAGGATGCAGTGAATGCATGGGTCTCTGAAAAGCAAGACTATGATTACTATAGCAACACTTGTGCTAAAGGAAAGGTGTGTGAACATTACACTCAGGTGGTATGGAGTAGCTCAACAAACATTGGTTGTGCTCGTGTGGTGTGTAACAATGATGGCGGTGTCTTCATCATCTGTAACTATTTCCTTGCTGGGAATATAGAAGGACAACGCCCTTACTAAGGGAATATTGATCAAGATTCAAGACCCCTCTATTTGTGTGTGTATATATATATATAAAAGATGTCCTATATGTGTGTATATGGCTCTCTCTCTCTCTCTCTCTCTCTCTCTCTATATATATATATATATATATATGTCTGTTCTGTGTCTGTGTTTGTGGCATGATGGATATTTAAGAATAGCAAGGCCTGGTTTAATTAATTAATTTGTATGAGAAGATGGACTTGATATTAAAGGCTTTGTCTCGTTAAAATAAATGAATATGTTTGTGCATGTCTTTGCAGAATTATTATAATAATTTATAAGGTTATTATAATAACCTATAGGTTTTTTTTTTTTTCAAGTACATGATCAAAATATTGTAATGTGTCAACTATTGGATAGCCCTAACAGTATGACACCAAAGTATAAGGGGAAGTCATGAGTTCAAATCCCCCCGACAGTATTGTTCATACACTGTTCATCCGGGATTTTTATACTATTCTCATACTGTACATATACTATATATTCAGATTCCAGTACTGTTCGGTACTGTTTATATTCATATAAAAAGAGCGTTTATCGTTTATTATTAAAAAAAAAACTATTGTAATGTTTGTAAAATTTCCCTATCATCTCTTTAAATGTTTTTTTCTTTCCTTTTTTCTATCTTAACCATGAGCTCACTTAGGCAAGCCATCATTGTCCCAGCACATGCTCTTAATTTGCGTTTGTCACATTTGTTAAAAGAAAAAACTAAAATATATAATATAATTATACCAATATAATGATTAAATTATAAGAGCGTTTGTTATTTTAAAAATGGGTGAAAACTCATGAATTTTCATGTTGTGAGTAATTAATAGTTTTTTTTTTGTGAAATTGTTTACAATGAAATAATAAATTTATTTTTTTAGTTATAATGAGAAATTGATTAAAAAAAATTCCTTTAATAAAAATCATTGAATCTTAAGCTATATTCCTATAACCCTACCATTTTTATGTTAACATCATCTAAAAGTTGTTTTTACTTCATCCATTTTCATCAATTAGGTGTGAAAAACATTTTGGACCTCTTTAAATAGTTTCAAGCTAATAAAAATTTATATAATTTATCAAAACTTTCGGATAACTTTTTTCACTCCATTTCATTATTCTTAATATGAGATATTGAAGGAAATTGATTGAATGACGAGTAAAAAATTTTAAAACCAAAGTTGGAAAATAAGTTTGAATTTAGATATTGAACATTCTATAATTTAATTTGAAGAGAAAACTTGCAAGATCAAATCTATAAAAAAAATAAAATCATAAAGAAACACTAAAAAATTAATAACTAATACTATTTAATATATTAAAATTTATGATTATTTTAAAAAATAAAAATAAAAACAAAAATCACTGGACAAACTTTCATTCCACAAGAAGTTTTTTATATTTAATTTAAATGATGATAGTGTCTTTTTTATAAAAAAAAATGCATTTGGTTTTAAAATATTTACTTTTGTATATTTTAAGAATTTGCTTCTAATAAATAAATAAATATATATATAAGATGGTCGATTTGATTAACAAATTAAATTACAAAATAACTTAAAAATACAATTGTGCATAATTATGTACATTGAATAAATTTTAATTACATGCATGTCGCACATAACATATATATATATATCAAATTATTTGTTAAGAAACATCTTATATACTAAAATGCCCTCAGATGAGAAAAAAGAAGAGAGAGACAGAGAAATTAGTGTGGAGAGGGAATACAACAGAACAGGGCCTGTCATTGTACTAAATTTTCGAGTGAAGTGATAGACTGCAAGTGTTTTTTAAATCAATTTGTACAACTTGAATTAGTCATATACTAGTATTACGTTCACCACTAATTCAATGATTTAGGATTCATCACATGATGTTTACTGTTTATCTCATTTTTTACTAATGTAATATATATATATATATATATTAAAATAAATAACCAACAATAATCATAAAGCAAAAGAAAATAAAAACTAAAAACACAAACTTCTATTATGTTAAAAAGCTAAGTAGAATGGTGGTGTTCCTATTTGCAAAAGTTTTTTTTCCCCATATAATTGAATTTTAAAATATGTTTAAATATATTCTAGATACAATAATAAATTGAGTTGATTTAGATTCAATTTGAGTTGCAATCTAACCCTTCTATTTTTTTGCCATAGTCTAATATTTAAATTTTCTAAACAAAGTCTATACTATGTTATTGTGACCCCTTAACTACAGTTATATTTTAACAAAAATTTCTCATGTTTCAAAAATGATTTATGAATTTGTCAAATTGTGTAAGATTGAATTCCTCTCACAAACTCTAAAAAATATATATATCAATTATTTTTGTATAATATTCATATATATATATATATAATTAAATATATTTTTATCAATAATAATAACTTGTTAGAAACTTTTAAAAAAAAAACATATTCAAGAAGACTCACGCTGTTTTTACATATAAACCCTATAAAATTCCAAATATATATATATATGCTTCTAATTTTAAGTTTTTTGGGGGTTATTATGAAAATACAATTATAGTTTGGCTTGGGGATCAAGCAGCTCTCATCTTCTATATAACGATCATCTTCTTCGAGCTTGGCCTCAGTCTCAGAGTCTCAGCTCCAAACCCTAATCTTTGGTACGTTCTGCAGTCCCTTCTTCTTCTTCTTCTTATGCTATTTGGTTGTATTTATTTCGATTAGACGTGAATTGGTTGTATTCGTGTTCTCCTTTTCTTTTCTTTGGGGGGGTATGGAATTCATTCACATTTGATTATATTATGTGGTTTCTTTGAGTTATTTGATGAATTATTGCTCAAATTTGGATATTGAATGACTTTAAATAGTAGAAGCTTTGAGTATTTGGAGGAATTGAGGCAATCTTGTTTGGAAAATTTGTTCTTTTTTTTATTAATTTGATTTTATTTCTCCTATCTTGTGATTTCTTGATGTTATTAGATGAATTCATGTTGAAATTTGCTTATTGAATGCTCATAACCAGTATGAGTTTTGAGTATTTGGGGCAATCTTGTGAGGAAAAAAAAAAGTAGTTATTTTTATTTGAATGTTTATATCTTTTGGTTCATCTGAGTTATTATGCGAATTCTTGCTCAAGTTTGAGTATTTAGAGGAATTGAAGTGATGTTATGAGAAAACTATTCATTATTTTTACTTGAGATTGTTTGTACCTTTTGCTTTCTGTGAATTACTATTAGATTGAACATTGAAATCCTCTTATGAATCTAATATGGGTTTTGAGTATTTGAAGGAATTGATGCAATCTTGTTAGAAAAGATGTTTTTTTTTTTAATTTTCATTTGAATGCTCATCTGTTTTTCTTCGAATCTGAACGCTATACTTGGGTCGTTTAGAAGACTACTTGCTCAAGTTTGTTTACTGAATGCTCATACTATGGGTTTGGAGTATGCAGAGGAATTGAGGCAGTATTTTGAGGAAAAATAATCGCTTTGTTGTTCGATTTGAATGCTTGTTTCTTTTGCTTACTGTTTGTATTCAAGGTCTATCTGGATTGGAAACAGGTAGTATAGAGAAATTGTTGCTTAACTTGCTCATATCTTTTGCTTACTGTCTGTTTTTCAATCTAAATATGGATTTGAAATGACTAGTTTAGAGGAATTGTTGCTCAAGTTTACTCGCACAATTTGTATCAATAGCTGTTCAATCATAAGTGATTGTCCTTTGATCTAAGTCTAGATTTGTTTTGTTCTATGTCAAGTGTATAAGTTATTTAAATTTAGATTTGCCTTCTTCAATATATTTTAAGGTTTGCCTACATTTTTAAAGCTCTTGCACATGTCTTTATGTTGTGATTATTTGTTGAGTTCCCTTTTAATTTATCCTTTTTTTTAAAAAAAAAAGATTGAATGAATAATGAGGTTCTTTATCAATTCTTCTCTTCAGTTACGTTCCATTATGTAATGGAAAAGGAAAACCAAGTCTATGAATGGGTGCAAGATATAAGGGACAAATAAGCAGGGTTAATAAAGATAAACTAAAGTACCATCAAAGGAGCTTCAAAAGGCACTTGGTCATGATTGATGAGTACTATTTGAATTAGATTAGCTCTTAATGTTGATTAGAGATTATTCTCCATGTTTAATGAAATTTCATTCATATGTAGATTAGATATGTTGAAGCATTTGAATTCTAATTTGATGCAAGAATGTCTGGATGGTAAACCATAATCTTCAAATTTTTTTTCTTGTGAAATAATTGAATTAGGCTAGCTTTCCAAATATTATTTGATTTAAAAGGAATTGGCATAGAAACTTCTATCTTTCTATCAAAGCATTTGAACTCAATGAACTGTATTTGTGCCATATTTCAAGCATATCGAACCAAGCTTATGTCAAGTTGTTGACATCCATAGTTGTCTCAACTTTTATAGTTCATTGTATCTTCCTGATAGTGCCAAAGGAAATATACACTTTTCTTCTGACTCTTCTCTTTGATTAAGATACCCAAAGAAATGCAATTGATGATGTCTTAATTCAAATAGAATTTAATATTATTGTCATTATGATAAATATATTTTGTGCGCTAAAATTCAGCTCCGAAGTTCCCAAGAAGCAAAATGGAGTCTCAAAATACAGCATCTGTGGAAAAAACCTCACCTCCGGTCGTTAATCCTGCCGCAAGCTCGTGCCGCAAGAAGAAGACGGAAGGTGCTAGTTTTATCGCTGATGTGAGAGAGCACATCGATGAGTTCATTCATGCTTCAATGGATGAACACAAAACTTGCTTCAAGAAGACCATTCAAAAGGTCAGCCAATGCCTCCCAAATTATACTAATTTCCCTTCCGCAAAGTATATTCGTTGTTTAAAATAAGAGGTCGGTATTCGTATTGTTTCCCAGATGTTTGGAATGTCTAAAGTTGTCGCGGAGAGATCTGCTGAAACTGCTGAAACTGCTGAAAAGAAGTCGAAGTCTCTTTGCCCCTGCAGACAAGTGTTTCTCAGTAGACACTAAAATGGTTAGTTTAGAATGTTGCTTATCCGCATGTTTCTTGGTGGTTTCTTAAATAAATAAATGGATGAGGATGATGAGATGAATTTTGTGACCAAATATATCAGTTACATAAAATTTCAAGTTTGTTTACTTGATTCTTTTCCAAAAGGAATTTTGCTATATTATGCATGATTTAAATTGATTGTTTCATAGTGATAGAGAGAATTGGTTAAGAAATTGGAAGATGATGGTGCATATGTATAATATATCATAAAGCCAAATGTTTTTTAATAAAAGCAAAATTGAGAATGTATAATGAATAATTAGACATTTTTTATTGTATAAATTCTATGAAGTGAAAAAGGGCCATTTAGAAACAACATTGTTGGGGGATGTTAAGATGTCCATTCAATTAGGGAAATTTGCATTACAAAAATGCAAAAAATGTTTATCCTCTCATAAAAATCATATTTATGTGTGTGTATCCCCAAAATATACTAAATACAGAAGCCTCTAGTTGTCAAAAGCTAAAATGATTTTTTTCTTTTAACTTTGTTTATTATCACTATTTTACTTCATTATTATTGTTGTAAGTCATAGAGAAAGGAGTGATAATAAAATATTGGTGTTCTGTAGGAGTATGTAGATAGGTATGATTTTATAAAGATAAATATGGCCAAATATTGATTTTTACAGGGTATATCTACAAATCTCCTACTCTATCACAATGTCTTCTGATTTTAGGCATATCCATACATGATATCTTCTAATAAAACATTTGATTTCAAATTCATATACTCTCCCTACAAAGCTTGTAATTTCATGTAAAAACATCTCTAAAATCAAGTTCTTTGTGTATTTCCACAAGCAATTACAAATATATATATAACTTGAAGACCACAATCCAATAACCCTCAATCTAGTATGTGTGTGAGATAATATTCAATTAATTTGTTTTCAAGTCTCTAATACATTTCACATAATCAGGGAGTCACAAATATTATCAATTAATCAAATAAATCTACTATTAATATTTTCAAGAAATCACTGACATTCATTGCCCAAAATGGGTAACCATTATTACTTATACATCTTATGAGCCACTTATGATTTATTTTTATTTTATTTAACTATGAAATAATTCTCATTAAATCTATCATATCACATCTATGTTTATTTTGCTATTAGTATTGTTTTAGATGTGGCAAGCCAAGCTCACACCCTTAAAACATGGAAAACTTCCATGTACCCATTATACCCATAGGTAACCCTGCTATCAAATTATTTTTTATATTAGAATATATATATTAGCTTTATGTATTTATATTTTTTAAAACAATTTTACAATTTTTTTATAAATAATTAAATATTAAACTACAAATAATTGTATACCCAATTATTGATTGGATATGTACAAGTACCAGTGTCCAAAACACTAAACTGTTAGAAAAATAGGTATAACTTAATCTGTACATGTTTATTATCCAAAAAAAATATTTATTAGGCATGACTTATATATTCCTGATTCATCCATCTCTCCAACCATTTTTTCAGATCTAAACAAACAAGCTAATAAACAATCTGCTAACAATAAACTTTAATTAGCAAGTATAAACAAACAAAACAGCCTTGTGCAGTGCTCCAACTGAAATTAATAAGCAAGATAAAGTAAACATTAAATTGGATAAGTAATGCAATTAATGCTACCTCTAAGACAAACTCCAAGGCTTTCTCTATGCAGTAAAAGCTATTCTTCAAATTCATTCAACTTTTTGGATCATAGTATATACATGTAAATATAACCTGCATTCAACTTTAATAAGGTCTTGTATTCACACCAGGCATTCCCATAATAAAATGTTTGCATATTAAATGCAATGCTTGGAGAATTGAATTAGCTGCCAATATTGACCTTAAAAACATGGCGGTGACCAGTGAGTTCAAAAACATGGAAGAAAGTTCTTGGAAATCAAGAAGGGAATAGTTTGAATCTTTAAGTAATGAGCTCCATAAACTCATTCAATTGAGTGGGCCCACTTTGTCAGTCTGACTTACTGAAGTGACATTTGATTTTTCTCACACTTCAAAACCTTACCAAATTCAATAATTAACCTCTTAATTCTTTCAAACTGTTTCTTAGGACCCATTTATTACTAACTAGTTCCTGTAAAAATAAAATTAAACCACAAAGAATTATAAAAACTAAAATATCTCCCAAAAACTCAGACTAATTTGTCTTTCTTTCTTTCTTAAAATAACCTATTTTTTTCATATTGAAACTTTGAAACTACACTGGTTGGCCCAGTTACAGAGGCATTATTAAAAAAAGAGGCAAAGTTGAAAGTGATCATTGACTAGAATAATAAGCATGTAAAGAATGTGATGAAGTTTGGCAAGCATGTCTTCTTCCATCCCTTATTATGATCATGTTGGGCATGTTCTATAATGAAATATTATTTACAAACTAGACATGTTTCTAACTTCTCCTTCACTATTATATGAAGATGGGAAGTACTATATGGAAGTCATTGCAATGCCACCAAAAAGTTGAAATTATCATCAATGAGGGACCTCCAATGAACAAGGTTGCCACCTTCCTCTTGTGCATAAATTGGTGACTTTAATTGTTGTTTCTAGCTAGACCTGACCACGGTTCGGTTCCGGTTCGGTTCCGGTTCAAAACCGCCGGTTCCGGTTTTATAAACTATAGAACCGGAACCGAACCATAGTCATAAGGTTCCGGTTCTCGGTTCGGTTCCAATATGGTTCCGGTTCCGGTTCGGGTTCTAAATAATTTAATTCCAATTAATTAAAAAAATATAAAAAAATTATATTATATATTTTTTTATTTAAAAATAAAGAAAATAGAACCGAACCCGGCGGTTCGGTTCCGGTTCGGTTCGAGTTCGGGTTTTTCATCTCATAAGCACCTTAGCCCGAACCTTAAAGTTCCCGTTAAGGTTCGGTTTTGGAACCCGGAACCTTTTATACGGTTCTCGTTCGGTTCTAATAGTGGCGGTTCCGGTTTGGTTCTACGGTTCGAACCGAACCGCGGTCAGGTCTATTTCTAGCCCTTTGAATGTCAACACAAATCTATGGTTGATACATTGTATGACATTGTTCTCTAATTATTCTTGTCTTCTATTTATTTCTTTCTTTTATAACTTTTATAATAGCTCATACTAGATTGTCATCTTTTATATATATTCACCGTCCTATATTTTATAATCTCAGCAAAGATGTTAGAGTGAGTTGATTTGTCAACTTCAAATTATGTCCAATAATTAATTTTAATTTATTTACCATGATAATCCATGCCACTCATTCAACAATTTATTTTACCTACAAATCTACCTTAATATATTTATTTTTCAATTGGCATGCTTTCTGACCTCTTTAAATATATATTTTGACTATATTAAATTATTATATCTTAACATTTTCCTTACATATAATGTATAATCCTATTATTATATTAATATAATTCATATATTTTTTTATTCCTAACAAGTACACATAGTGAGTTGTTGATTGCGTACAAGTTCATGCAAGGTAGAAAGGATTGGATAAACTAAAGCGAAAAATAGAAGAACCTTTGCCTAAATATGTGTATACTAAACTCAAACTCTCCCAAATTCATACATAATTAAAGTCAAATATTAATGTCAAAATTTTCTCAAAAATATATTGCTAGTTTGGTGGAGAGGAAAAGATCAAGGATGGTAATGAGTCCATTTGATACCCTTTTGGAAAAACATAACTTAAAAATGGAGTAAAGTGACATGGCAGCTTGTGTTGGTTGAGTGTAAATTCATCACCACTATTCTTCTTTGAATGCCCAAGCATCTCCCATCCTTACAAGGGAATCACACCCAAACCTCCTTCTCAAGGAATGCACATGCATAAATATGCCTTAATAGATTTATCATAAAGCAGCCTATACATCTAACATTAAACTCTAGGTCTCTTACTCTTGTTAGTGCTTCTCTAACTCTGCTTATGCTTTAAGGGACCATAAATTACACTGAAAATGATGCTCCAACTATATTGCATTCCATGTTCTCTTCTTAATGCCACCAAATAATGCATTAGACTAATTGCTCACCTAACTAGGATATTGACACTCATAATTTGTATATATATATATATATAAATCGATGTCTATGTCCAAACGATCGATTCGTAAATGTAACATCAATGATTTTGATATACATACTATACTATTCATTAATGCATTTATTATCAATGTGAGAAAGAAAATAAATAACTTCATTTTATTTGCATCCAAAGAATTGGCACCTAAATGTAGTTATAAAACATTTATGTTAATTGTGGTTAACATGATGATCATGCATAGTTAGTTAGCTAAATGATAACTCATTTTTTGATGTCTATATACAAGGAATTTACTCATGAATGTAGTAATAATGTGAACATTAATGCATGCTAAAGAAACATTTATTGCAACAAAAATAATTACATTGATTAAAGATTAATTAGCCATATAAAAGCATGATTAAACTAAAATGGAAATTTACCTTCCTGTCCATCTGCTGTAACTTTGTGCAGAAGCACGTGAGGAAAACGCGGAATCAAGTAAAGCAACGTGGCACGTTCTAATGGGCCCACCCAATCTTTTCTTAAGGACGAAAACACCCTTTAAGCGCGTGGTACTACTCAGTACATCCCAGTGAAACTCTCTTGTAATTCTTCAGTTCCTACAGGGGTATTTTAGTCAAACTGCATGCTTTTTAATATTTCACCACCCTATCTTTTTGATTATCTACTCCATTTGACAGCCTAACATTTTCAAAACTGAATCATTTTTCCGTCGATAATAAAAAAAAAGTAAGAGTGAAATAATCAATAGTTATAATTATTAAAAATATATATATATGTCCTATAATAGTACCTTTCTCCGACACTGGAAATCAAACTCAACCGTTAATTCTTCAAGAAAACGCCTCGAGATCCGAACTCACTTCCACTTCCCAACTCTATAAATCCACTTCCCCACTCCGGCAACCCAAATTCCGGAACTCTGAAGTCGACTTCCAAATGGCTCATCGGATCCACACTTTGGTCATCGTCCTCATCGTCTCCGCCGTTTCCCCCGCCGTTTCCCGTCCGCGTTTCCGAGAAGCCCCTCAGTTCTACAACTCCGCCGGGTGTCCTCCACCGCTGCCGCCGTCTCCGGCAGCGGAATGCCACCGGGAAGCTCTCGTCCACGTCGCCATGACCCTCGACGTGACCTATCTCCGGGGATCCATGGCCGCGATCCACTCCGTTCTCCAGCACTCATCTTGCCCTCAATCCATCCAGTTCCACTTCGTCGCGTCCTCGCGTATCCCCTTCCTGAACTCCACCCTGGGAAACGCGTTTCCAATGCTCGCCTTCAAGATCTACGACTTCGACGACCGCCTCGTCGCCGGCCGGATCTCGACCTCGATCCGCGCAGCGCTCGATCGACCACTGAACTACGCCCGATCTTACCTCGCCGGAATCCTCCCATCCTGCGCCGGCCGCGTCGTCTACCTCGACTCCGATCTCATCCTCGTCGACGACATCGCTCGCCTCGCCGGCACTCCCTCTCCCTTCCGACGTCGTCCTCGCCGCGCCGGAGTACTGCAACGCTAATTTCACCTCGTATTTCACACCCGCATTCTGGTCTAACCCTACCCTCTCCCTCACCTTCTCCGATCGCAAGCCCTGCTACTTCAACACCGGCGTCATGGTCATCGACCTCGATCGCTGGCGCGCCGGCGGCTACACCGATCAGATCGAAGAATGGATGGATCTCCAGAAAAAGATACGGATCTATGAGCTCGGATCACTTCCCCCTTTCCTCCTCGTCTTCGCCGGCCGAATCGCCGCCGTTGAGCATCGCTGGAACCAGCACGGCCTCGGCGGCGACAACTTCCGGGGACTTTGCCGGGATCTTCACCCCGGTCCGGTGAGCCTCCTCCATTGGAGCGGCAAAGGGAAGCCATGGGTTCGCCTCGACGCCGGCCGGCCATGCCCTCTCGATGCCCTTTGGGCTCCCTATGATCTTCTCCAAACCCCCTTCAATATCGAAGATTCATAAACACGTCCTCCAAAACCCGAATTATAATTTTCTACAAGGGTATATACGCAAAAAGAAAAAAACCAAGGGTTTTTTTGAAAAAAAAAATATTAAATTTTTAGATGATTTTTTGTGAAGCAATAATGAATGGAGGTGTATATACACGTCATGCAATTTGTAGATAGCTCTATGAGGGGTATTTTGGGAATTAAACAGACGTTCATGGAATTTTTTTGCCATTTTTATTTTTTAATTTTATTTATTTTTTAATTATGAGTATTCAATTTTAGATATATTTACTTATTTTTAAGTGTATAAAAATATGATCTCTTATTTTAGGAGATGAATATGACTTATATTTTCTTACAGAGGATGTGTGCAAAAAAAGAAATATGTAATTTTCGTTTTTTTTTTGTTTTTTTAATTGGATATTCAGATTAAAAAAAGAAATATGAAAAAGGACAGTGGATTTATTGAAAAAAACAAAAGTGAAAACTTTTAGTTGCCTGTCATCTTTTGAATTACATATTTTCTAAAGGACTTTCTTGAATGGTGGATTGTTTTTATATATAATAGAAATTAAGAGAAATTAATTAATTTTAGATATATTAACTCATTTTTAATTTAAGAGTATAATAATCTTTTATTTTTAATGAATGATAAATTTTACAGGGGTATATATGCAAAAGAGCTCTTTAATTTTTTGGGGGGAATTAGAATTTAAAAAAAGAATAAAGAAATTAGAAAAAGGTTGTGAACTGGCATGACCCGAGATATTCTAATTCCATTATTTATTTATATATTTCTTTTATTTTTATATTTTCTATTTATTTTATTTATTTATTAGATTATTATGGGGAAAAAAAAGAAGAAGAAAAGAAAAAAGTTGTTTAGCTGGCTTGTCCAATTGATTGATTTGATAATTTTAGAGGAAAGAAAAGCATGTGGTTAGCTTAACTTTTTATTACTTAATTTATTTCCTAGAAAAAAAATATTAAATTTGAATTAAATAAATATCACTTTCACTATATTATTATACATATAATTACAAAATTAACAATTTTGACTTTTAGAAAAAAAATATATATATATATATGCCATTATTGTATATAAATATTATATGATTTTGGAGGTACAAGATCAAAGTAAGTATCAAGCATGAACTAGTTATTATACAACACAAAATTATATTGACTAACTCTCAAGTTTTAAGTTAACTTACATTGCATGCATGAAGTTCACTTTATGATCAATTATTTAAAAACATGGTCATTAAATATGAGAGAGACTAGTAAAATTTTCCTTTAAGACAAAGCAAAAAATCAAATGGTGGAACCAACTTGAAAGAGAAAAGCATTATTGTGTGTGCTATCTAAAATTAATGTGACCATCTTTCATGAGACACTTCATATCATATCAAACTCATATTCATAATATATATATAATCTTTTTAATAGCCATCCAATGAAATGATGTTTCTCAAGTATGCAAGCAGATGAAATTTTAACTGTGAGATTTTGTGATGACTGATAAATATAATTTTAATTTCTTTTATGTACTTTGTTTTGAGATGTTAGTGACAGCTTTCTTAATCAAAGTTCATATTAAATATTATAACATTCTTGTGTCACAACAGTAAGAAAGATCATGGATGGGTGATTTTTTTTTAAAAGTCATTTTCTGAAAAATCCTGTCATGCTCTCAATTATTTCTCTTATTACTATAGGGTCACATAACCATCAGTGGTGGTACCACATTACTTTAATTTTGTTATTATGTATTTCTTCATTTGCTTTAACTTTTATTGATATGGATTGTGTGTTATTTTCCTTGTATGTCATTGTTTTGAATTCATTTTTTAATATATTTTACTAATTTATTTATTTAAACAAAATTTAAAAAAAAATTCTATACCGCTTAAAGACCATGCATATTTTATTTTCATTAGCCTAATCATTTTATCACATGAGAGAGTTATTAATGTAAACCAATTGCCACTGAGTATTTTATATAAGGTGTTTGTGTTCTATTAAAAAGTTGGTTCAAATCTCAACTCAAACAAGATGAGAACATATGTGTATTGAAAGATTAATTTCAGACCAATGTACATCCCTTATAATATTTATATTATACACTAGATTTAGACATTCTCATCAAATAATTTTACAAGTTGTTTAATTAAAGAAAAGATAATTAATTTTGACTTATATTAAAATATAACAATTGAAGACCGCGATGATATAATTTATTACAACTTTCTCTGATTAAAAAAAAAAATTGCGTTTAAAATCACTACTCAAGCTTGACTTTGAATAGTTTGAGTAGGGATCTTGACCAAATGGTCCCTATGGTCTCCTTTGAATAACTTGCTTAGATGTCATGTCCTTTTCCTATTTAGCTTTTGGCTTTCTATATTCAAGTAGGAGACTATAGTTTTTGGTGAATATATATATATATATATATATATATATTAAAATAAAAACTTCATCTTACTTCTTTATTTTACAAATTTTATCCTATATTTTCTATTTTTATTTCCACACTTATTCTCAAAAAAGTTCATATTATTATATACTAATTTGTAATTTTTATCATATATATATATATATATATGAATGATATACCTTTCTAAAAGTATATAACGACTAATATATCATTGATGAATGAAAAGATTAGAGAAACAATGGTCTGTTTTTTTAATTAAAATTTTTAGTTGATTTTTTTTTATCAAAGATACATATGAGTAAATAAAAATAATTGTAAAACTATTTTGAAATATATATATATATATATATATATAAACTTTCCCTTTTTTGTAGAGATATGCTAGAAAAAAAAATCTGTTCAAAAGAACCAAGGCATAGCTTAATTATTTTTTACTTTGTTTGTGTTTGAAAGATCTTAAGTTCGGAACTTCTCAAATATAATATAAAAATAAAAAAGATGTTTGTAGTCACTAGTTTGTCAAAAAAACAAAAATAAAAATCCGATTGATCATTATATCAATTTTTTTATTAAATGCATGCATATAAAAATCAAATTAACAAGATGATAATGCATTTCAATAATATGGTGGTTGACATAATACTATTGCATCCAAGAAATTTGGGGGTGATGAAACTACAATGAAAATGATTAATTCAGTTAACACAAAAACAATGCACATGATGGGTTGCTATAAAAGCAAAACATGTTAGTTTGTGACACAAATATGCCACCTCTAAAAGGCATCAAAGTAGTTTCCAATCAATTTCCAATGCTTTATTATTTTTTAAAGTCGCCTCATTCACATGTATTGGTGTGCTTAATTGGGTATCAATGTGGCATTTTCTAGGGTTTCTCTAATCACCATCACATGTAGGGTTGCGACCACATTTATAATAAGATAATGTTTTAATTTTTGATATTTTTTTCATTGTTAATATAATTTATTACATGAAACCAACACTTGAGTGATAAGGCACTTGGTAGCATGATGAACACATGTGAGGTCGAAATCTTTAAGCTCACATATAGTAGTCCTCAAAGACCATACTGTTCATTTACATGAGTTTTGATGTAGGTCCCCTATATAAGGAGCTGTATTTTTCACTCTTAAAAATTGCATGATAGTGGGAATTTAAGTCGTCGTGAAGGTTATGCTATTATAATTTATTATCTCTGGAGCGTATATGATAGTGTTTTCGATTATCTCATGTGCCCTCACTCATATATAATAAATCCATGGAGGCTCAGTATTTCACTCTGAACCCGATACACTCAGCGATATGTTTAGTCTCTTCAACTACACTTTAATGATCAAATTAATAATAATAATAATAATAATAATAATATTATTATTATTATTATTAATTTATCACATAAAAACTATCTTTTGTTGGCTTATTAAATATTTAAGGTTTTGTTTTGCATAAAAACCCTTATGATTTTTTTATTTTTTGGTTATATATCTTTTTACAAACAATCAATTAAAAAATTATTAAAATCTATTTTCGTGATGTTTTCCAAATTAAAATCCTCTTGTAGAAGTAATATAATAATCTTCTCAGTAATATAAATGTTATTCAATCTGTTCCCTTTTTTTTAGTGCCAGTGTTTTTTATAGAAGATGTTATACTGAAAATAGTGTCTTCTAATTTTCATGTAATCATCATATTTTTCATTGTTTTATTTATTTGTTTATTTAAAGTATATGAGTGAGACATAATCCACTAATAATTAATTTACCCTATTATTTTAATTCATCTCAAGCAAAATAAATAAATAAATACAAGAATCAATCAATATTTTTA
This sequence comes from Dioscorea cayenensis subsp. rotundata, assembly GCF_009730915.1. Taxonomy (NCBI): domain Eukaryota; kingdom Viridiplantae; phylum Streptophyta; class Magnoliopsida; order Dioscoreales; family Dioscoreaceae; genus Dioscorea; species Dioscorea cayenensis. The sequence goes on from NC_052478.1 coordinate 21,634,786, forward strand.
TAAAATTTGTAAATTGATTTGCAATCATAAAAATATGTAAGTGGATAAAAATGTTTAATAAAATTATATAAATAAATGTGATTTTTATGAGGGTAACTTTTATAGGATATTTTGTGTAATTTTTTTTCTTCAAATTTTAACTTATTAATGTTTCACTCAATTAGTGTTATTAAAGTTGTGTAAATCATGAAAACATACTTTGTATTAATTTTGACTTGTGAAAACATGAAACAGAAAAGTTTTTTTTTGGTGTGTGCTTGAGAATTAACTAAAAATGAATTTAGATTAAATATTTTCAATTTATCCAAATTTTTACTTGTTCTTAAAATTTCCTAAGAATTTTATAATTAAGATAGATATTATTAAAAATAAAACATTAAACATGAGACAAGTCATGTGAGATTTTTAGAATTTTGGAAATATTATGGTCCCATTATTTGAACATGAAAAGCATGATTGAATAAATTTTGGCGGCAAAAGCCAACATTGTTATTTTGATTAATGTTTTAAAATTATTATTTTTTATATAAGAATAAATCTCCTACCACATGTGTAATTTTCTTTAAAAAAAATCAGCTGATATTTTTTTAAGGGCCATTTTAAGGTATGATTTAAAATTAATAATATTGATAATTCCTAAAAAAATAATTTCCCTCCAAAATACATCAATATTTGTATATACATCCTACAAGCATAATCAAATCACAAAATTCTTTGACAAATATCCTTAAAAAAACATTTTAACTTATTTATATATCTCTAGAAAATATTTTTGATTTGTTGATATACCATGATTAACAATCCACTTACTCTGAAATTTAGCAATGCGTAACTGA